>NC_045157.1:1775425-1777925 GCF_900700415.2 Clupea harengus
CTTTGTATTTAATGAAAGTGTTAAAGATGTTTAGAACAGTCCTGATTATTTTTAACAATCCTGATTATTATCCTTAAAGATTATTGATTATTAATTATTGATTGTTTTGTCTCTGCTTCTCATTTCTTTTTCCTGTTCTGTCTCTCTTCATCCCTCTACCAGTGACAGTCACTGTCTGCCTCACAGTCTGACTGCCTGAAGCACAACTCCACTGTGTTGACAATACAGTCTTGCCACCGCTAAATCTATACCTGCGCCAATATGTATACAATATGCCAACTACCGAGTTAACACGATCATAGCATTTCCATACGTCTACCGTAAGCCATAGCATTTCCATACGTCTGTGTTGACATTTGAAGTTTGAAGCAGAGGAAGCCATCAGCATGAGAGGAAACACAAGCTATTGTTTATCACGGGCTTTGGTTTAGCTTTTCTCCTTCACAGTGATGTTGCATGGATGTGTCACAATAGCACATACACATATATATATATATATATATATACATTGCTTACTACTGTATGTATCATATTTTTCTTAAGGATTTTAAGTGAGCTGCAGAGCATATTGCCCTCAATTAAATACACTGTTTAGTACAGTAGGGGTCTTGAGAGAGGAAATCCATTTTAATCCTCGCCAATTCCCCTGGGTGTCTGTCTCCAGGCTGCCCCCACTGTTACACTGCGCTTTGATCCTCTTAGGCTAAACTTCGTCGTCGTGGATGTTGGCTGCCTCCCCGAGAAAATATGCCGCTTCTGAAATGGAGAATGAATTTAGAAGGGTAATTTAGTTTCATGTGCAGCTCCGGAATGGAGGACACCAAACATCCGCTACAAAAGGGGTTCTGTTTAATCCACCTGTCTTGTCTCTTCCCCCGGCTGTTTTATGGCATGTGGCGCGGGGCGGGCGAGGAAGGTGATGCGCGGGGCGGGCGAGGAAGATGATGGCACGCGGCGGGCGAGGAAGGTGATGGCGCGGGGTGGTGGCACAGAGGGGGAAGGAAATCTACTTCACTTCACACTGGAGGTTTGGCTTTGACACCCCAGACCCATTATGAACGACGGGATCCCGTCTGCCTGCCTGTGTGTGTGTGTGTGTGTGTGTGTGTGTGTGTGTGTGTGTATGAGTGTGTGTGTGTGTGTGTGTGTGTGTGAATGTGTGTGTGCCTGTAATTGACTTGGCTGAGCTTGTTTCTCATCTGCACCTCTGACTACATTAAATGGCTATTAATTAAAATTAGCACTCATGGTCTACACACACACACACACACACACACACACACACCTCAGCTCTCCTTAATCCACATGTGGGGCCCTTTTGAATCCATTAGGCACGCTGTAACGCTGTAACCCTCTTTGGCTGTTTGCTGTCACTTGCTTTAGACATGCAGCATGGACCACTCTGGAGAGACAACACGATAAATCCAAACAGTCAGGGACACACACACACACGCACACACACACGCAGTCAGGGACACACACACACACACGCACGCACACACTCACACACACACACACACGCACACACACGCACAGTCAGGGACACGAAGCTAAGCATCTAAAAACAGACCATTACAGAGTCCTAACAGTCAGCACACACACACACACACACACACACACACACACACAGTCAGGGACACAAAGCTTAGCATCTAAAAACAGACCAGTACAAAGCCCTAATTATGAAGCCAGACAGAGGGAAGGATAACATTACAACACTGTATCATGTCTAATTCTAAAAAAACATTTTGTTGCTGTTCTCTCACTTTTGTTGTTGTTTTCTATTTGTGTCGGTATAAACGAGCAATTTTCAGAACAAAGAGGAAGCAAAGCAGAAAGCAATCAGTGAATAAATGTGAAAATAACGCAGACAATCATGTCAATCAATCATGTCACGGATAGATATGACATAACATCTGTGTAAATACTTCAACTCACGCACACACAGACACAGACAGGCGTGCGCGCACACACACACACACACACCCACACACACACACAACACACACCCACACACACACACACACACACACACACACACACCACAGTCATACCTCTATGATGCTCAGACATGAAGGACCTTTGATTGGGTCTGTCAAGGTTGGCGGTCATCCTTTTCACTGCACAGCGCTGCATTTAAATGATATACACTGAAAAGGTTACGGTGACACACTCAAAGCCTCAGTCATTGTTTAAATATGATTAATCTCCTGGGTTGTTTGTCTTGATATCTGTGACGTCTGTGATCTATCAACCTTAAAAGACCACATCATTTTGAAAAGGACCATGATCAAGAAATTGAAAATGACAACCGTTCAGAGGTAAAGAAGCCAATTATATGACCGCAGATTAATCATGTTGAGTTATTAGCCTCCGCGAGTCACTGAGGCGCTGGTCTGTGTGTCACCTGATCTCAATATCCAGAGGACCTTTTTTTACACATTTTGTGACAGAAAGGAAATGCTTTTTGTTTACATGTTGTGAACCTAAAATGTAAAAA
>NC_045157.1:1792925-1800425 GCF_900700415.2 Clupea harengus
CTTTCATTCTTTTTGGCAAATGAATGTTTGGTCATCGGGGATCCCATTGTTTGGGGGAAAACAAATATATGCATTCATTTATTCATTCATTCATTCATTCATTCAAAAACTACAACTTAATAATACAGGGAACAAAGAGTTTCATGCTTTTTATATGTAACTTTAAAATAAAACAGTTTGTTAGACTGACTGTGCAGCATTTTACTGAAACCTTCAGATGAATGACCTTGAACATACGTACAACACACGAATGCTGCTAGTACGCTACTGTGTTTCACTTCATGCTTTTGATATGTAACTTTAAAATAAAACTGTGACACAGGTGGCAGTTAGCACAGACTTTGGGACAGGAGAGGGAGTGTGAGGAGAGATTTTTATTTATTTATTTTTATTTATTTATACATTTTTATTTGGATCATTTTAATGCTACATTGCCTACATCAGGGGTTCCCCACCTTTTCGTATGTGTAACAGGTCGGGGCCCAACAGACACCCTGCTTATTTTAGCTAATCTATATTCCATTCTTATTAATAAGCGATTGTTATGTGTCACAAAGAGCAACATCAGCACCTGCTACAGGTGGGAGCCTAGAAATGAATACAAGAAAATCTTCCTCTAGATATTGCAATCAAAATTGTACTGTGCACCAGAAAACAACATAAAACCGCACTGAGCATTTTCAGTCAAAGGGGATTTATTATCCAAAAGAGTTTTGAAACAAAGGAACTTAATTGCAGTAGGCCTAGGCCTATTTGTGCACAGCAAACAAGCAAGGAAATAAAACCAGAATAGACCCAAAAGATAGCATGCACTCAAAACAAGTGATGAAACATGCAAACAAGACCATTCAGCTAGGCCTAATAGGTGATGCTTCAGACATGCAAACAAATAGGTTCAAATAATGTTCAGATAAATAGGTTCAAATAGGTCAATATAATGATTCAAATAATTGAAATAATGATTTAAATCTGTGGCTGCAATCTATTATCAACATAAATAGAACCGAGCATTCCTGGGCAGTAGTTTGTAGCTCTCCACAGAAAAGCATGTCCTCTCCAATGATAACGAACAAAAAACAGCACTAATGCAGCTTTACTGACGTCTGTCGACTCGTCTAACTTGTTTTAAAAGGAACGGGCTATCTTTCATCCTTTCCAGGACCTGGTTCTGTATGTGAGTGCTGGATGTCGCATCTCCAAATGTCGATTCAGATTTTAAAGTTTGACCGCCTCATTAGACTGCTTTAAAACGCACTCGACACACTGCGCTCTGGGCTCAACGTCGTCACCTCCATTCACGAAACCAAATCTAATATAATCAGGGTTGTATTTACGCTAAGTTTTTGTAGTTTTCGGTAGTATGACATTACCTCATATATTTTGTATTGTGTTTAAAACATCCAAGTTTCAATCATAAATTGTATTTATATTGTTCTCAACTAAAAATCCGTTCTTCGTGGAAAATTTGTGAAAAAAAAAAAAAAAAAAAAATTTTCGCGGCCCACTGGATGGTGCTCCGTGGCTCATGGGTTGGGAAACCCTGGCCTACATGATGCCATTTTGATCATCAACATGAGGATTATTGCTCAGCGAGCACAACTGGTGGTGAAAATGATTTGTTACAGTCACAGCTGCTTAGCTGATTTGACAGCGCAACATTACTGTGAACTTAAAGCCACCTGACCTGACCGTTTAGAATGTAGCATTTAAATGTCTTACTTAGTTTAGATAACCTGTCAGGCTGCCCCTGGCTGCAAGCCTTACGTAATAGGCCGGTCTGCGCAGACGCAGGGATGCCTGCAGGTGTGCAGCCGCACGCACCGTGAGTACTATCAGGCTACGAGGAGAAGGAGAGAGCCAGAATAAAGCGTGGTAATATGCTGTTTGCTTGTTTCTGCGTGTGTGTGTGACTGTGTGTGTGTTGTGGGGTTGCAAGGTTACTTGACAGGTAAAATCGTATCTTTTCCCTGTGTCGATTAAATTAAATTAAAGGACACTCTAGTTCCAACCTACCAACATGTGAACAATATCCTTCAAATGAGTAAACAGAAAAGCCTTAAACAACAAAACTGGTTTGAAATGTTTTCAAAAAAGCCTATAGCCACAGATGGTGTGCACACGTGGACAAAAACTCCCAGTGTGTTAATGAACCTATCTGAGTGTGGGCCAAGGCCTATTACGTGTGTGTCCATCAACACTTCACAATGCTTTAGACGGTAAGTATAGTAAACGCTAGCACTCATCTCTTAGATCTGAGGATTACTCGGTTGTAAACACAATTTTACGCCAGATTTTGTTTATGAAGCAACAGTTACCTCACCTTGATGGAAGGGGATAGAATTTAGCATTCAGTGCATTCAGTAGTAATTTTGTACAGTAGTTTAACCGCAAACTTAAAAATGCAGCCTGATTTAGTTAATTAGGATATATCCACTCTTACAGCTGTCTTATGTAACCAACGGCTTAGATCGGTTTTGCCTGCCAGGAATAAGGACTTTGCTGTGAATTGGATATACATGCTCCTACAACTATCATCTTCTGTCATGTGCAGTGAGTATACAGTATGTATATCAGTGAAGCTATTCTGAAGGTATGTGACATACTTGTGCAGAGTGTACGTCATGGTTTGTTATGTTATATTATGTGATGTTATGGTATGGTAGGTTTGGGCGGCGCCTTGTCCTAAGAATTTCAGTGCCCAGTCTGACCCTGTGTCATTTTGTGCATCTGACAAATAAAAGACTTGTAACTTGTAACTTGTAACTTGTAACATTGGCTATTTGAACAAGGGTGACTTTACAGTGAATGCAAAGGTCCAACCCATCACTGCAGCTGTATTGATTATGTGGTAGTGCCTGCTGCTGGTGTAGGCTTGAAAAAAAGGCCTCCTCAGCACTGATAGTCTGTGTGTGTGTGTGTGTGTGTGTGGTGTGTGTGTGTGTGTGTGTGTGTGTGTGTGTGTGTGTGTGTGTGTGTGTGTGTGTGTGTGTGTGTGTGTGTGCGTGTGTGTATGTACTAATGTTCTGGCAATGACTTATTTTGCTGTTGGGTTTGATTGGTTAAATGTTTGGTTCTTGTGTTTCATTTATTGACTTCCATGTTTATTTCACTTCACAGCCGTCACACAGCTAGCGTGTGTGGGAATGTCGGTAACACCGAATGCATCTCACCATATCTCTGGTCTCTCAGTCCATTTCAGACAGAATGCATCTCACCATATCTGTGGTCTCTCAGTCCATTTCAGACTGAATGCATATCACCATATCTGTGGTCTCTCAGTCCATTTCAGTGGCCTGCAGGAGCTGGACTGTGTACACAGCCTCCAGGGTATTACTCACCATCGCTGCCACATCTGAAGCAATATGTGGGACATGTTTGGTGGTAACAGTGAGTAGGAGGGATGCATTTAAGTGTTGTGAGTATGGGTAGTCTTGACGATTGAAATGATTAATTGGAATAAAAGTCTAGTCTGTTAATGAGAAGAGAGCATTATAAGATTAAACATTCATATTAATTTGGTCTTTACTCAAGAAATTATTACTCTTTAAAATAATCATACACACAGTCAACAGGTGAGTGCTGTGATATCACCAGGACAATTGTCAGTTATGCTCCCTTTACTGTCTACCGAGTGTGCTTGTGATGTCATAATGGGGAGTATCCAGTGATGCTCCCTTTACTGTCTACTGTGTGTGCTTGTGATGTCATAATGGTGAGTATCCAGTGATGCTCCCTCTCCTGTCTACCGTGTGTGCTTGTGATGTCATAATGGTGAGTATCCAGTGATGCTCCTGAAAGAAATTATTTCTATATCCCAAATGTATCGGAGACTCAGTCAGATTGTGATGAAAAACCAGGTCCAGGTTTATTCTTTCAATGGTGCGCACCAGAGGAGGACAGAGTTAGATTTCACTGAGTGTGTTCCACCTAAATCTCCTTCACTAACTGTCTCTTGGAAATCACAGTCTTTTTAACTCTTGGAAAGCAAGGGGAGGGGTGGATACCTAGATGCTAATTATTAGCTGTCTCTAGTCAGGGGGGGGGGGGGGGGGGGGGGGGGGGGGAGCTTTGAGGGCTTTCTCACACCTCATGTAGGCCAGGAACAGAATACACATGAGAAGTTTAGAACAATCTCACAAAATCCAAATAACACTAAAATGACCACTAGGTCAGATATATTGAATTATTGCCTATATTAAACTAACTATCAAATGTCGGTCCCTTCACTCCCTTTACTGTCTACTGTGTTTGAGTGCTTGTGATGTCATAATGGTGAGTATCCAGTGATGGCTGATGCCCAACAACAACACAAACTCAAATGTGATATGGCATTCTAAAGATCTAAACAAATCTTTTCATATTTGCTCATTTTGTGCCTGCCCACAACATTCGTTTTGTTGTGATAACATTATGTTGCCCAGCCCAGCTCCATGAAGCACGTAGGTAGACATAGGCTGTTGATATATAACCAATCGTCAATATATAACAATAATATGATAACGCCACTCATGGAAAGCACGTTGTCCAATGAAATAGCTAGACTACACCTAAATAATTGTAAAATCATAGTCATGCTGGGTTTCGCTACTTTGAGGAAGCCTTTTCAAACAAACTCCCTCTGAGGGGATAGTAACACATACATTGATCAATATACATAAGGACCTGAAAAACAAAACCGAAAGACTGCATTTTCTGCCTTTGAAATGGAGAGTCTCTTTATGGAGATGTTTGCCATGCAAGAGGAGCCATTAATAATGCCCTTCAAGGTTGCCGTGTCAACAAGAGCATGAAACAGTGAAAGTGAGGGGAAAAACATTGATCAAGGACAGGAAGTGATCATCAGAAGGGGAGAAACAGGATGCAGAGCAAAGGTTTTAATGAGTGAACTATTAATTAATGCCACAGTAGATCAATAGATGTCTCAAATGGGTGTCACTGACAAATGAGTATGTGGAAAGCCTCTAGACTGCTAAATATCTTCTCAGAAGCTGTGTGTGTGTGTGTGTGTGTGTGGTACACACTATATATTGAACATAACATTCAATCCCAGTGTGTGTGTGTGTGTGTGTGTGTGTGTGTGCGTGCGTGCGTGCGTGCGTGCGTGCGTGCGTGCGTGCGTGCGTGCGTGCGTGTGTGTTGTTTACTCTTCATTAGAAACTTCTTGTCCAGGAACTGAGTCAGTGGAATCTCAAATGTAATTCTGCTTTGCTCCACTGTGACCAATGCTATTGCTAACAGCTGTTTACGTAATAGACCCTGTGATATTGAGGTGTTAAAGAACAAGACTCTAAGTGATAGACTTTTTAGATATTAAGGTGTTGTTAGTGCTAATGCATTTTATCAGGAGCTGTAAAGCCAGTTCCAAAAGCCAGGACAAAGAGACATGGGGAAGCAGCTTTTAGTTTCTATGCCCCCAACCTTTGGAACACTCTGCCAGAATACCTAAGAATGGCCAAAACGGTTGAAACCTTTAAACATGCACTTAAGACATACCTCTTTGATCTCGCTTATCACTCACTGTAAAATGTATTTAACATTTATGGAACATTTATTTATTTACTTATTTCTGTCTCTTTTCAAGTATTTGTACCCCCCCCCCCCCCAGCAGCTGTCTCTTAGTTTGACGATAACTGTGCTGAGCAGTCCTTTATGGTGCCAGTGCGGTTAGTACGTAATTTCCTGTTCATTTATCTCTGGCAAAATCTGTGTCTTTTTATAAGTGTTTTGTAACTTGTAAAATGTATTTATTTAACATTAATGTAACATTTATTTATTTATTTACTTATCTGTGTCTCTTTACAAGTGTTTGTAACCCCCCCCCCCCCCCCCCCCAGTAGCTTAGTTTGACGATGACCGTGCTGAGTAGTCCTTTACGGTGCCAGTGCGGTTAGTACGTTTATTTTATTTTATTCATTTATCTCTTGAAAATCTGTGTGTTTTTTTTTTTTTTTTTTTACAAGTGTTTGTAAACCCCCCCCCCCCCCCCCCCCCCCCCCCTTTTCTTTCCTACTGTGAGGCGCATTGTGTTACTTCCTTGTATGAAATGCGCCGTACAAATAAAGTTTGATTTGATTTGATTTGATTTGATCTGTATAGTGTTGGCTCCGTCAAAGAAAAAAACTCAGTGCTGGTGTACGGTGTGGTCTCCGTGGAGGTCATTAGGGATAGATTGTAATGGCATGACATACACTGATAAAAAAACTTCCTAGCAGGAGTAGTAGTATTGGACAGTGATGTCTGAATAAAACAAATAATAAACAAAAAATTAAACAACAAACGATGAACGTTTTGCCTGCCCCAGCTATTTTCTCAAACACATCAAAGGTCTGTTTTTCAAAAAGAAAAATTCACAGCTGTTTTAGTAAACGGCAAAACCTAATTCATTTTCTTTTGATTTGTATGCCAAGTAATGGGTGCAAAAGTGCACCAGTCCTATTTGTGTAACTAATCTGATTAGGCTTTTCCAGCCCATGCTTTCCTCATCCTGTTCACTGTTGATATCATCTAAAAGAACTTTCCTTTTTCACCCTCTTTTTTGTTTTCTTTTTTTGCGGAGTGTTGAGACAGCACTAGATTTGAAATAAATGCTTTCCAGTAGGGGACCATAATCCTCCCGCTTTTCTTTTCCAGCGCTCACATCAGGAACGGAGGGGAGAGGAAGAGAAGCCAGCATGTGTGTTGAAACATTTCACTCTTTATAGTCCTGCCCTTCTGATTCCTGCCAATGCTAAATTGAAGATAAAATTACTTTTTTTTTTTCCTCCCAAGCATGCTCGCACTCAAAGCCAGTTTCAAAGTTTGCACTCTGTCTGCCTAAGTGGATCATTTATTGTCTGTTTGGGGAATACGGAAACCAGCAAAGGCTTCCTTTTTGAATGGATATTGCCTCTCGGACTGGTGTGTGTGTGTGTGTGTGTGCGGGGGCGGGAGCAGGGTGGGCCTCTCGAGCGGGAGCTGTTTGCTGTGTGTGTGTGTGTGTGTGTGTGTGTGTGTGTGTGTGTGTGTGTGTGTGTGTTTGCTGTGCCTGTGCCTAATGGAACAAGACTTTCAGAGAAGACCAGCCCTCTGACTTTGATGGACTTAAGGCTAAAGAAAAAATGTCTGAGTGCCATGGAGCTTGTACGCTTCTAATCTGCAGTGGAACTGATCGGGGAGGGGTGGGGGGGTGGGGGGGTTGACCAAATAATCTGCCAATTCCCCGTGCAGGACTTGCCGAGCCAACAAAAACGTAGTCCTTCGCCCTACCCTCATCCCCAAGCGCTTGTTCAGCACTAAAAATGAAAAACTCAATCCCGGGGAGAGAAAATGAGAAGTTCGGAGGTGGTGGAGGGAGTGTGTGCGTGTGTGTGTGTGTGTGTATGTGTATGTGTGTGTGTGTGTTGGGGTAGCAGTGGATGATGAGTGGGCTCAGCATTAAATCATAGGGTTTGAGAGCCTCTCTGCTTACAGGGCCTCCACCAGCATGTTGTTCTACTCAATGGACCAGCTCAGGCTTCCCAC
>NC_045157.1:1805425-1810425 GCF_900700415.2 Clupea harengus
TGCTTTTTTAAATAGTCTGGAAAATGCCTTACATGGTCTTGATTCACAGGAGTTTTTACTTCTGGGAGGGGATTTTAACTGTACTGAAAAAGCCATAGACAGGAACCATGTTGAGCCGCACATGCCCTCACGAAGACGGCTCATTGAGTTGAAAAATTCAAATATCCTTGTGGACATTTGGAGGAATTTCCACACTAGTGACAGGCAGTATACATGGGTTCATGCGTATAACAATCTATTGTCTTTGGCCAGACTGGATAGGTTTTATGGTTTTAAACACCAGCGTAGTATTTTAGAAACTGCTCCATCATTCCAGTCGGTTTTTCAGACCACAGTTTAGTTGTTTGTTCTTTTTCTTTAAATTCTGTTAAGCCAAAAAGTTCCTACTGGCATTTTAATACTAATTTATTGTCTGATGTCCATTTTAAGGATGTGTTCACATACTTTTGGAATGATTTTAGAACAACGAAACCTTCCTTCCAGTCATTACAGCAGTGGTGGGATTTTGCCAAGGTGCAGATAAGACAGCTAAGTCAAGAGTACACTGTCAATGTCACAAGGGACATAACTCAAAGCATGGAAACATTAGAAAAAGAAATAATTGAGCTTCAGAACTTAGCTGAAAACACAGGCCAGCAGGCCCACACTGAAAATTTAGAGTTAAGAAAATGAATTGGCTAAACTACTAGGTATAACAGCACAGGGAGCTCTGGTCAGGTCCCGCTTCCAAAGTGCGGAGTTGATGGATGCACCATCAAAATTCTTTTTTAATTTGGAGAAAAAAAATGGACAAAAAAGATTTATTCATGCTCTACGTTCAGAGGATGGGACACTGCTGTCTGACCATGCCGACATACGCAGGAGAGCAGTTGGCTTCTATGAGGAGCTATACAAAAGCGAGATCTTCCAGAACCAGGCTGAGGACAGTGTCTTTCTTGACAAATTACCTCAGGTGTCCACAGAGGCTAATGTAGACCTCGGTAGGGCTTTGACCCTAGAGGAACTGGACATAGCCCTCCAAGGGATGCAATGTGCCAAAGTTCCGGGCGTCGATGGCATTCCTATAGATTTTTATAAGTCCTTTTGGCCCGAAATGGGTGAAGATATACTGGCTGTACTTAGTGACAGTTTAGCCAAGGGGCGACTGCCACTGAGTTGCCGCAGAGCGGTGCTCTCTCTGCTGCCCAAAAAAGGTGACCTGAATGACATAAAGTCATGGAGGCCTGTGTCATTACTCTGTAGTGAGTATAAACTGCTCTCTAAAACATTGGCCAATAGACTGAGCAAGGTTTTGGAGCAGGTCATCCACCCTGACCAGACCTATTGTGTACCAGGTAGACTAATTCACAATAATATCTCTTTTATCAGAGATATCTTTGATTTAGGCAAGTTTTTTAACCTGGAGTTTGGTCTGGTATCTATAGACCAAGAGAAGGCATTTGACAGGGTTGAGCACAACTATTTGTGGAGTGTTCTGGCAGCTTTTGGCTTTAGTCCACATTTTATTGATTTAATAAGAGTTCTGTATTGTGACATTGAGAGTATGCTCAAAGTTAATGGTGACTTGTGTGCTCCTTTTAAAGTGCATAGGGGTGTTAGACAAGGATGTGCCTTGTCTGGTATGCTATATGCCTTGGCAATAGAGCCCCTTTTAATAAGGCTAAGAAAAGAGCTACATGGGGTGACTATTCCAAATTGTGGAAATGCCTTTCAGGTGTCTGCATATGCAGATGATGTTGCTGTGTTCGTAAGCGGGCAGAGGGATGTGAATGTGATGTTGAATATGTTTGAAGATTTTAGAGCCATTTCCTCTGCAAAAGTTAACTGGTCTAAAAGTACAGCTATGCTGGTTGGGAAGTGGTCAGATGGAGGGCCAAGTTTACCAGATAGCTTACATTGGACCAGGGAAGGTTTTAAATATCTTGGAGTATTTCTAGGGGATGAAAAGTTCATACAGAAAAATTTTGAAGGTTCTGTAGAAAAAATAAAGGGTCGCCTTCACAACTGGAAGTTTTTAATTAGTAAATTGTCTTACAGAGGGCGTGTCCTTATTATTAACAATTTGGCTGCATCCTCCCTCTGGCATCGGCTTGCTTGTATAGATCCTCCAACACACCTGCTGTCTAAAATCCAGTCAATCTTGGTAAACTTCTTCTGGGACAATCTGCATTGGGTACCACAGAATGTTTTATATCTGCCCAAAGGGGAAGGTGGACATGGACTTATTCACTTACAGAGCAGAACAGCGGCTTTTCGCCTACAGTTTGTGCAGCGTCTACTCACAGGGCCTGTGGACTGTGGTTGGAAGTCTGTGGCTTGTGCCATCTTACGAACTTTTGATGGATTGGGACTGGAGAGGAATTTATTCTTGGTGGATCCGAAGAAGATCAACCTGAGCAGATTCCCCATATTTTACTCAAATCTTTTTAAAGTCTGGTCTCTTTTAACAGTGCAAAGGGCACACAGCACAAGTTCTCTTTACTGGTTTTTAAAGGAACCTCTGATCTATGGCTCAAGACTGGACATAACTTGTGAAAAGCCAATTCATGCAGTTACTTTTAGCCTGCTCAGGTCTGGAGTCACCACACTAGGCCACTTATTTCGGTTGGCTGGATCAGACTTTGGGAATACCAGGAATGTTGCAGATCATTTGGGTGTGAGATCCATCCGTGTTATTGCCCAACTCCTGGAGAAATGGCGGGCTTCATTAACAAGTGGAGAGTTACAAATGCTGGGAGACTTCATCAGTGGGTTGTGCAGTCCAGACTGCAGTGATCCTTTCCCTAACTTTACTTTGTCTCCCAATCTTATGGATTGCACTGGGATTTATTTGCAATGTGATGAATTGACATTCTTGGGTCCAAAGCCAGCAAAGGGTAAAGCCTTGTACCAAACGTGTGTTAAGTCTTTAAATAGAAAGATACTGGACAAGAGAACAGACACACCCTGGCGTACTGTTTTGCAGGTAGAGGAGAGTTTTAAACCTCAATGGAGAGCGTTTTACAAGTCACCATTGACAAAGAAAATTGGGGATTTGCAGTGGAGAATTCTGCATGGTGCTGTTGCAGTCAATGCATTTGTTTCTGTTTTAAACCCCGATGTAGGCCAAGAGTGCCCATTTTGTTTTTCAAGAGAAACTGTATTTCATGCTTTTATGCAGTGTGTGAGGCTAAGACCTTTATTTGCTATTTTGCAAATGCTCTTTGTTCAGCTTCACGAAATCTTTTCATCAGAGACTTTTATCTTTGGTTTTAAATATGTACAGAAACGACGTTATAAATGCCAGCTGATAAATTTCATTCTTGGTCAAGCAAAAATGGCTATCTATGTCAGTCGAAGAAACAAAGTTGAGCAAATGTCTAGTGAAGACTTGGTATTAGTTTTCTCAATTTTAGTGAGATCTCGTATTTTAATTGATTTTCGTTTCTATAAGGCAATGAAAAACCTTGATTCATTTGAACAGACATGGTGTCACTGTGGTGCGCTGTGTAAAATTGAGGATGAAAATGTGTTTTTTGCTACTTTTTTGAAGAGGGCTGGATCCCCTGATTAAATTATATGTTTTGTTTTTTGTATTTTTTTTTGTATATTTATTCATTCAATATTGTGTCAAATGATCTGATAATGTTCTTGTGTGTTTTTCAAAGCTTATAATAAAAAGTTGTTGAAAAATCAAAAAAAAAAATCTCTTTCTCTCTCTCTCTCTCTCCCTCTCTCTCTCCCTCTCTCTTTCCCTCTCTCTCTCTCGCTCTCTCTCTCTTTCTCTCTCTCTCTCTCTCTCTCTCTCCCCCTCCCCCCTCCTCTTATCACGCTGCCAGTCTTGACTGGAGAGGCAGATGTGGGGAAGGCTGGGAAGCGTTCCAGGAACCTGAATATTCATCTTCATTAGAGCATCATCACCCCACCACACTCCACTGCTGATTCCTGTTAACACCGAGCGAGTGTGTGTCTGTGTGTGTCTGTGTCCGTGTGTGTGTGTGTGTGTGTGAGAGTGTGTGTGTGAGTGCACAAAATGAGAGGTAGCGAGGGCGCTTTGGAGAGGGGCGGGCAGGCGGTGCAGGGTGGTCTGGGGTGAGGCAGGGAGGAAGATGAGGGTGGGGGTGATGTGTGTATGTGTGTGTGTGTGTGTGTGTTTGTCTGTGGGGGGGAGGGTGTACTGGAGAGGAGGGGGTGTCATGCCAAGTAGTTTGGGGCAGAAAGACGTCAAGCAACAAAGGGCTTGAGGGGTGGTGTTTGAGGGGTGAAGGGGTGTTTGAAGACACGGCATCTGAATGTGGCTGTGATGGATGGGGGACGTGACACGGCTGTCCTCAGTCGAAGCGCTGCTGTTGCCAACTACCTGCAAAGTGGAGGCATAAGGGGGGGGGGGGGGGGGGGGGCTTCAGGAAGTGTGTTGGCCTACATAAAGAGTGTGTGTGTGTGTGTGTTTATGTGTGTGTTTGTATCTGTGTGGAGTTGTGTCTACTCTCTGCCTGGTGAACTTGCTGACTTGGAGCAACGGCGTGTGTTGCTGATGACTAATATTGTTTATTATTATTATTATTATTATTATTGTTGTTATTTTGATCAACACTGCTGGAGTCTAATTCGTAAACAGAGACAGATGGAGATGCATTCAGCAGTAAACAACATTTCCAACATAAAGTGCAGAGTTCTCTATATCTCTTTCAATCCCTCTATCTCTCTCTCTTTCTCTCTCTCCCTCTCTCTCTTTCTCTTTCACTCTCTCTCCCTCTCTCCCTGAAAGGTATTGATATTTTTATCCTGAATCTATGACCAGCACAGTGTACATTCCTGGGAGCTATTTGTCTTACACCTTTTGTATGCCTCTGAAGTACATCAATAAGCCTTGCCCAGAGAAAGGAACACATAACTGGGAGGCAAATAGACTAAATATATAGCATCCAGGCAGGCCACGACGAAGCAGCTGTGATGGCAGGGGCCAGAGCTGGTAAAATAGTGCACAGGTGGACAAAGTGTGTTTGCTGAAACCTACAGAA
>NC_045157.1:1825425-1830774 GCF_900700415.2 Clupea harengus
CTGTGTGGAACCACATTTATTGAATGTCTGTCGTATTTTGGCAAAAAGAACAAACTGCATAATATTGGATATTCCAGATCCTAAATAAATCAAAGGTACTGACAAAGTGCGTTGCCAATTCTGTCTTCATCAGAGGGGGGGAAATGAAAATGAAGAATCTTGAAATCCCATCTGAGAATAAGGCTGCAACATCAAAGTGGCGTGTGGGTGGGGAGCAAAATGGTTTAGAGGAAGAAAAAAAAATGCTACAGCCAATATGGATGCTAATTGGGACCTATGATATCTATTCTGAAACCTTCCCGCAGCGATTCTTAAGGCTCCAGGGAAAATAGACCAGAGCAACATGGCAACAGGATCAGACACACAGGTGGCAGGCAAGTCAACACAGGATGCATCCACTATGTATAATTACATGCGTGCCGCCATATGCCATATAAATGATATAAGTGCACTTTTCAATGAATGGTGGTGGTGGTGGTGTGCGTGTGTGTCTCCATCTCTCTCTTTCTCTCTCTCTCTCTCTCTCTCTCTGTGTGTGTGTGTGTGTGTGTTTGTGGGTGGGTGGGAGGGAGTGTGTTTGGGGTGAGTGGGTGGAGAACCATTCCCAGAACACTTCAAGTGTGCCCAGTATTCATTCAGTAAAAGCCTATTTGTACTGTTACTGCCAACACCCACATAGTATTGTGTTCATTAGTTATCTCACAATTGAAAACCAAAGATGAGCGGAGTTAATGCATATTGGCCTGAGCAGGAAGTCATTCTTTCAGACTTCCAAAGTACCAGTGCCAAGGTTCGGCAGCCCAGTGCAGCAAAACTTGCCATCAGTTCCACAACCGCCGCCACTAGAGGGCGCTAGGATTTACAAGGCAGCTCAGCTGTACAAGCGTATGTGTTTGTATGTCTACAGACCTCGTACTTTAGTTTAAAGTAGTTTAGTTTAGGTTTCAACACATCTTGTGTTATATTTATATATGTCTCATAGCGCTATATATTGTCAAAAGTATATACATCGGTGCACACCGGTATGCAGGGTAAAGCGTAAGGTGAGTAGTGTCATTTTTATGGTATGCCTTTGCTGACTTCATTTACCATTTGAAATTTATAATTGTGCTGCTTTGACAATTTATATCTGGTAGTCTTTCTTTAGGTTGCTTTGGCAATAAAATTGTAGCGAAACAATGTTAGGAAAATGTAGAATTACGTTTTTCTTCTATTAGGTGATGTTGCTCGAAATGAAAGGCAGAATAAAATTAATTGTATTTTTTTTTTTGAGAATTATTTTCCTAAATTCATCATCGAGCCTTGACGTGTGCAGAGGCGGTGAGGTCTTAAGATGTTCACCATTTTACAGTAAAACACTGTAGACTATGCCAGCTCTTGTTCAGAGTTGCGCAAGTATAATAGACTCGCCATGGAGCCACGGAAAATTGCTTTCATTACACAATTAATACCTATCCCACGTAGCATTAGGTCGAATCGATCGAGCTTAAGCACAATGTAAAAGCATAAATCTCCAAGGCACAGCCGTAGGAGGCTGTATCTCCAGAAATGTCTTGTTACTTTCGGTCGTTACTTGCACGGGGCACCCCTATCTGGTGGCATAGACGGTGGCTGCCTTGCTGTGACTTCTATGCGCTAGCGTACAGGTTAAAGCTTATCCTTGAGGCCTCAGGTGATGGTCAAAAAATGCTTAATTGAAAAGATGTAAAACAGACGGAACGGTGCGGAGAAAGAACGGTAGACCGAACAAGTGACCGAGTGTATAGCGCCGCGCACGATTTACTCACTGTAGCTTTTCAGTTGAATCGGTCACTGTCAGACTGACATTTTTTGTTCAGACTGAGCGGAAATACAAAACATTTACATCAAAAATCGTTACTTTTTTTCACAGCCTTTAGAAGGAGCCAGTGTGCCCGTGTGTGAGTCTCTCCCCGGCGCACGACCATAAAAGTTGTATATTCCCAGGGTAAGCGCGCATGCATTAATTTCCCAGGCTGTGGACCAGCCTCTTCATCAGCCCAATGAGCGCGGCAGAGGGGGAGGCTCTTTCTACCGAACACCT
The DNA here is from genome assembly GCF_900700415.2 of Clupea harengus. Classification (NCBI taxonomy): domain Eukaryota; kingdom Metazoa; phylum Chordata; class Actinopteri; order Clupeiformes; family Clupeidae; genus Clupea; species Clupea harengus. The sequence goes on from NC_045157.1 coordinate 1,827,488, forward strand.
AACCCCCCCTCCCCGCCTCTCCATAGCCCACCACTCTGCAAGTAGGCTCGCCGGAGCTCCAGTACGCCGCAACACCGTGAGGTTACTAACCTGTAAGGATCCATCATTTTCACCCACGTATTTTTTTTTTAGCTCTTCCTGAGTTTATTTTTCTGCACTATGGCTATTATTTGACCCGTGTACTCAGAAGAAAAGATCGTATGAAAATGTTTAAAAATACAAAATTGAGAGCTTATACCATGCTGCCATCAACCGGGTTCAAGATAGTAAGTATTATGTTTGGTGTTATTAACAGGTGCATAGCTGTTTTTAAGGTGTGTTGGACAAATCTGCTGAGGATGACAAGGGAGCTGTCAGTTGGATCTGTCTGTGCATGAAACCGCGGGTTGCCGGTGTATGGTGATAGGCAGTGCTCGGCGGTGATTGATCGGTGTGAGAGGTAGAGATTGACAGTGCGAGTTCTCCGGTTCCGTGGTTTCGGTGCGCAAAAATGCAGCTCTTTTGTGGTGCATTTCCCTAGAAGAAACGTTTGTGTTGCTCCACTGAAACAGATGTCTCTGACATCCGTGCAGACTTCGTGGCCATCCAGAGGGTGATCCTGACAACTCGAAGGTGCAGTTTGGAGGGGAACTGTGTTGTTATCTGGAACATCGTGAGTGGATTTTTTTAGTAGTTTGAATTCACATTTTTAAAGTGTATTCATTTGAGGATGAGCTACTGGAGAGGATGTGTGCATCGAAAGTGGTAAGTTGGGTTCTTCTGCATTCTTATTTATGGCTGCTACTTATAGGCATCTCAGCATTGTCGGATTTATGAGCGCGGAGCTGTCCACTCCGTTGGTGTGAAACAAGCCAGTTGGGTATCTCACAGCCCTTTTCTTTTTCCATCGATTTGAAACATTACGCTACCATCGACTGCTCTAACGCACCTCGCCTGTGCTCTTAAAAGCAACAAAATACTTTCACCTAAAAATACTTTGGCAAGGTTGATATCCGTAAAAATTGTGAGGTTTGTCAGAGGATCGTCAAAAAATGTAATTATGAGTGTTTAAAAACAATCCTCATTCTCTTCAAAATATTTCAAGGCTCCATATCCATGGCAGGCAAAATAATTCCTCCTAAAATTGTTTTTCGCAAGTAATTGGGAGGCGTTTTAAACCCGCTGGAATGCTGTAGGTCCATACAGAATGCCATACAATTACTATCGAGGTGTGTACGAAAATGTATTTTGTCGTCTCATAAAGAAGCATAAAAAGCCCATTAGACATTTTTCTATGCAGCCCGTGTACCAAGTTTATTTTCTTTCATTTTCAACTTTTTAAGTGCACCTTGTATTCTATATATATTTTTTTTTGTTCTTAATGCGTCATGGTAGGTGAAGCCACCGGTTATTTTTATATGGTATGGTAATGTATTGACTCTCTTAAAAATCCTTTTGTAGTTACTATGTGCAGGTATTTTTTGCTCAAACACAGAATTCTCAAACATGAATCTGTTTTAGCAGTCTGAGGTGCAAATACCATTTGCAGTGGCACTTGTTTCATCGTGTCCAGTTGGTCTATAGCTGTGCTTGGGTGAAATAATTGTAGTTGTACGAGATCTCCATCAGACCTACTTGCGAATCTGTGGCTCCTTCAAGGAGCAGGAAAAGCAGTTGTCATTGATTAGTGTTTTCGGTCCAGGGCGAAGGATTACCATTCTAACAGATTTTATGCAGTGGAACTGGGGATGGTAATTTCTTAAGCTTATTTTGCGCTCTCTCTCTCTCTCTCTCTCTCTCTCTCTTTGCCTTTGAAAAGCAAAGTTCCACTTTTCGGGGGCAAGATTCTTTGCAGCAGAATCAGAGACTGCAGAACACATAGCTCAGAGAGCATTGTGTACCGAGGTCAATCCTGTCTCCTCCCTCCCTCATCACCACCACTGCCATCGTTATGATCATTGGCATGAGTCTGGGTCAATGGACTAGAACACTGCCTAGCATAAACCTTTATGGGGGTCAGCAATGCATTTAGCTCATCTGGGAGGAAACTGCTTATGTTGTATACAGGCCTTTAAAAAAAGGCATAAAGGTGAAATGATTTAGGCGCTAGAAGTACTGGGAAGCTGGACTGATTCAGGACATGTAATTGCTAAAAAAAAGCCATGTACAATCATCTTAGCAACAGCAGATTTACAGTGGGCAATATCAGAGTCTCACAGAGATGTGGGAGCAGCAGCAGTAGCACAAAGAGCCGTTCAAACAGCTCGACTGGACAGGTTATCACAACACGCTATTACAGCCGGGGCCGTCTGGTCGGGTTTACATACATGATGCAGGAGGACGCGGCTGTTTCCCAGACGCTTGTGATTGATGACCTGATACTTCCTGGCAGGATCATTTTTTTTACTCCTGCATGTTTACTTTACAGGGGAGAACATGTTCTGTATATTCCATATTTTTTGCATTTCCATGTGAATGTATACACATAACGACACACACCGAATATTTATTTGTACACACACATACATACAGACACAGTCACATACACACACATGCACATGAACTCATTTGCTCATGTATTAGGAACACAGAGCTGAAACGAATGCAGTCTTACACACCAGTCCTGCAATAAGCCTTAGCTTCATGGAGGTCATAATATCCAGTATTTGTTTAAACCAATTTGGAGAGCTATTGACTCAACCGTCTGTTCATTTATACAGTTGAATCGTGACCTCTCTTAAACATACAGTTAACTGAACAATATAACAATCCTCAAGGGGGATTTATTGCAGAACTGTTGTATTATATATACTGCATTAGGTTACGTGATGAACTGGCAACTGAGTGTAAATATGTGTGAACGTGTGTTTTATGTTCATGGACATATTTGGATGTATGAGTTTCTCATGACACACACACTCACACACACTCGCTTACCTCTGTGAGGGCCAGCCCTGTCTTCGGTGCTCATGCTCCTCTTGATAACACGCTGACACTATCTCTCTGCTCTGCTTGTAGATCTGTCAGACCCATGGTCCAGCCAATGGATGGCCTACTACGAGCAGCCCACTCTCTGTGTCTCGTCCCGAGGCAGGCCGCACCTTATGAAGAGAGACCGTCGTCACATTATGAACTAAAGCACTGAGGGGAGAGGAACCAACAAGTCACTTGTATTTACTTATTTTTAACTTTTTATTTTTTATTATTTTATTATTCCCCCGCCAGAGCTTCGAGTCACCACCAAAAGCCCATGTCGGGAGTGGAACAGGACGTCCCCCCCCCCCAATAAAAGACCTCATTCGGGAGTG
>NC_045157.1:1833774-1836274 GCF_900700415.2 Clupea harengus
ACTCGTCTGTAATGTCAGTGTGAGTGTGTGTGTGTGTGGGTGTGTGTGTGTATTTGCATAGTGCAAGGTCCTTTCTTCTTAGGGGAGGTTTCCATTTAATGTAAAAAAAAAAAAAAAAAAAAAAAAAAAAACATCAGCACCGTGGAACTTGGGAGCTAGTTGCTACTTGTCTCTATGCAGCACATAATTGATGACAGTTCTAAGGTAAGGCCTTTATGGCCTGTCCAATCAGCATTATCTATAATTAACAGAAGTCCTTTCAGGTTGACGTCTAGAGCCTGCAGGTTTGCCATTTATTTCAGTAATAATGACCCTCTCGAACCTCTTATATATATATATATATTATTTGACCCCTGACCCCTAAACGACGTTATAGAACATATGTGCAGAATGATAGGAGACACTAGACGCTTGAGAAAAGAAAAGAAAAAAAGTGCTCTCACTGAGTAGAAAGAACACAAAACAATAGAGACAGGAAACGACAGCACTGTACCAGGCTGACAGACAAGATGCTGTCTTTGAGCACATCACTTTGACATGTTTGTGTTCTCGGCACAACAGTGACACTTGATTGAAAATGCGAGGTGCTAAAATAAACGAACAGGCCGTGCCCCCCCCCCCCCCCCCCATAAAAAGACCTCATTCGGGAGTGGAACAGGACGTGCCCCCCCGCCCCCCCCATAAGACCCAATAATGCCCAAACGCTCCGAGGAGATGCCGAGAGAACTATGGACCTCTCTCGTGTTCCTGTGGATTACGTGCGTACCTCATTCGTCCACGCTGCCCTTGGCCAGCAACCAGTCGAGAAGTTTACAACTGGGACGACCCGCCGCAGCAGCAGCAGCAGTCCTCCCGAGGAGCGAGCCGCCGCACGGAGGAGGAGGACAAAGACTTCTGAGCCGTGCCAAGAGAGGATGGGTTTGGAACCAAATGTTTGTGCTGGAGGAGTTCCTTGGGCCCGATCCAATTCTGGTTGGCAGGGTGAGTGCTCTAATTGTCAGCTGGATATTAAGCCTGCTTATCGTGTGGAAACATTAATTTGCCTGTCTGCTCGCTCCTTCGTTCAACGTTTCTGTTTATTTTCTCCCTTTTTCATGTGTGTTGGGGGGGGGGGGGGGGGGTGTGTCTGGGAGGAGTGTATTATTTGTAGTCTTGACTGAAACAAGGACTAGGGGTTGGGCAGGCATATGTGGAGTGCTGATGGTAAGTGTGGCAAGGAGATGTAAACAAAAATCCTCCTCCTGGTTTTTGGTGTGTGGGCTTTTATTTGTGCTCATCCGCAATCAAAGCAATGAGCTGCATTCTGGGAGTCCCACTAGGACGACCCTCCCCATGCTGTTCACCTCTGATTGGTCACTTCGTCATGGGAGAGCTGTTCTTGGTAAGTATTTCAGTGGGCACGACGCACGAACGGCCGTTCTTGTTAAGTATTTCACGTATGAACAGAAGGGGGAGCGATCACCTGCAAATGGCAGGCCTGGTGAGCACCTCACGGGGGCACTGGCAGGGCTGGTGGGCACCTCACGGGGGCACTGGCATGGCTGGCGCAGGCGGGAGAACCAGGCCAAAGCAGCTTGTTCACAGCTCGGTGCATGGGAAACCCAGAGAGCCTCGACCTGGCATCTTTTACCTCCTCACACACTCTCTCTCTCTCTCGCTTTCTCTCCCTCTCTCTCTCTCCTTCTCTCCTTCTCTCTCTCTCTCTCTCTTTCTCTCTCTTTCTCTCCTTCTCTCTCTCTCTCTCTCTCTCCCTCTCCCTCTCTCTCTCTGTCTCTCTCTCGCTGTCTCTCTCTCTCTCTCTCTCTTCCTCTTTCTCTCCTACTCTCTCTCTCTCTCTCTCTCTCTTTCTCTCCTTCTCTCTCTCTGTCTCTCTCTCTCTCTTTCTCTCCTTCTCTCTCTCTCTCTCTCTCTCTCTCTCTCTCTCTCTCTCTCTCGGCTCCTGTGTCCAGTGATAAGGTGTGTGCCCACTGTCAGACAAAAAGAAGACAGTGCTTCCGATGACAGGTTTTGTTGATTGGGCTTGTATGAAAACTTGTTCTTTTTGAATAATGAATGAATGAATTAATGAATTAATGAACGAATGAATGAATGAATGAATGGAGACAACCACTGGTTTCCTTTATGCAGTATTTATTCATTTACTTTGTGTGATCATCATGTTCTCAAATATTTACTGACTAATATAACAGCAGCAGCCATTTCTGTCTGTTTTTATTCTCATTGATTCCATGGGTTTTGTATATAGTCTGATGTGTTGTTTACTGATTCCATGGGTTTTGTATATAGTCTGATGTGTTGTTTACATCAGCACTGATTCCATGGGTGTTGTATATAGTGATGGGATATAATTTATACCATATATTGGAGACCAGTCTTGATTTTAGTCAGTTATGATCCAGGTTTTAATCTTATACAGTGGCGGCCACCAAGGGAGACAAAGCCTGAACGTCAACTCATAGCTTCACCTCAGACTCGTCTGAATTATTCCTTGTAGGATTTG
>NC_045157.1:1841274-1843774 GCF_900700415.2 Clupea harengus
AGCAATATCAGTAGTGCAGCTATTTCTCCCAGAGCAGAAGTGACCGACCACACACACACACACACACACACACACACACACACACACACACACTCACACACACACACTCACACACACACACACAATCTCACACAAACACACACACACACACAATCTCACACACACACACACACACACACACACACACAGACACACACACACACACACACTCTCACACAAACACACTCACACACACACACACACACACTCACACACACACACACACACACACACACACACACACACACACACACACACACACACACACACACACACACACACACACACACCAACATCTTCGACCGACCGCTAGCAGAACACAGCCGTGTGCAGCAGGTCTCTGCTGTGTTTATGCCAGCGTGTGGCGCCCTGTCATTAGTCTGCTCTTTCAAAAGGGAGCGTGTGAGTGTATGAACTCTTTTTGTCAGTCATCAGTGGGAGCCCCTCATGTTAACCCTGCATCAGTCAGACTGAAATAGCAAACCAGACTCGTCACCTAGCAACAACAACCACAACAACAACAACAGCAGCAACAAAACACACAGACACACGCACACACACGCACACACACACACACACACACACACACACACACACACATGCCCACACACTAACATACCCTGAACATAAGATCTGTGCCCATGAAAAATAAAGGTCCACTTTATATATTACAGTTCAATACAGAAATATATGATCACACAAACACACAACTATATTCATGCAAAACACTCGATAGAGCCAGAAAGACACTGTGGAACAAGAGTGTGGGAATGAGAGACAGAGGAGAAATAGGGGGAGGGGAGAGGGGGGGCGGGAGGAGATGTGGACCCTCTCTGGAGCATCTCCTGTTTAGCCATCTAGCTCTGGAGCCCATAAGGTGCAGTAGCCCCAAGGGCTAGTAGCACCCGCAGACAAGCAAACCAACCCTTTAGCACTACACCTAGCTCACTACACCTCAAGGGCTAGTAGCACCCGTAGACAAGCTAACCCTAGACTAACCCTAACCCGTAGACAAGCTAACCAACCCTTTGGAAAACATGCTGCCTGTTTTCAAAAAGATGCATCATGCATCCCCCAAACACTCTGTTTTGATCACTACACCTAGCTCGACAGTCTCCTCCTTATCACTACACCTAGCTCTCTCTACACCTAGCTCGACAGTCTCCTCCTTATCACTACACCTAGCTCTCTCTACACCTAGCTCAACAGTCTCCTCCTTATCACTACACCTAGCTCTCTTTACACCTAGCTCGACAGTCTCCTCATCACTACACCTAGCTCTCTCTACACCTAGCTCATTACACCTAGCTCGTCAGTCTCCTCCTGGTGGTCCTCTCTTTACAATGTTGTGGCAGTGAGGGAGGATTCAGATGGACGATTGTGAACCAATGGTTTCTTAGAAGTCAGTGGTTCTCCGCGGCATACAGAGGATCTCTGTCCTCCCCTGTGAATCAATGCTCTCATTCTTCCCCCAGACTAGTTGTGCCTTTCCCCCTAAACACTCTCCATGTTCTTCACGCACAGAACCACGGAACATCCCTGCAACCGCTCTACCCCTCTACCCGTGCTCCTTCCCTCCACGAGAGCGTGGTGTTCGGCGGAGGCCAGCCCATGCTAACGTAACATGACAGCGCAAGCGTCTGTTCGCCTGGTACCCCTGACGCTAACGCTCGCGGCTGAGAGCGTTATGCTAATGTGCTGTGCTACGTCTCTGAGCGCTAACGACCCCCTCGTGCTCCAGTAGTGTTATCCCACGGCCGTGGCCATGTCAGTGCCCTTTCTATAATGTGATGATTAGAAGAAGTGGGAATCGCGGATTGAGGGAAATCTTGCCCTTGGGGCACAGTGATGTGTGTGTGTGTCTGTGTGTCTGTGTGTGTGTGTGTCTGTGTGTGTGTGTGTGTGTGTGCCTGTGTGTCTGTGTGTGTGTGTGTGTGTGTGTGTGTGTGTGTGTGTTGGGAGGGGTGGGGGTGTGTGAGAGGTCGTGTTGAGGGCCACAGGGGTGCAGGTGCTAAGGCTATCCCACTCTGCTTTCCATTTCGATTAGTCCAAGCGATGAGCTCTCATCCACGCCAACGCTCACACACACACACACACACACACACACACACACACACACACACACAGACAGCTTCATCCCTCCAGACATCTGACGAGCAAATAAGCCAGTAAAGAGATGAGAGGTGTGTGTGTGTGTATGTGTGTGTGTGTGTGTGTGTGTGTGTGTGTGTGTGTGTGTGTGTTTGAGGATGGATGTGTTGATAGATCAAAGGTCTTCAGCCTCATCCCCATCTCCCTGGATTGAGACCCACAACCCCGCACTGTGATCTGAGAAGATCTCGCACATTAATCAGCGTTTGGTTAGGTGAAGCGGAGGGGCTGCAGGGGCTGCGAGGGATGTGGAGCCAGATGCCGGGATGGAATGCTGGCGAGTGGGAGCTAACAGGGGGCATTAGTGGAG
>NC_045157.1:1853774-1861274 GCF_900700415.2 Clupea harengus
GCACAAAGACATGGCCAGGACACACACACACATGTACACACACACACACACACACACACACACACACTGATACACACGCCCACACTTGTACACCCTTATACACACTCTGTCCATCACCCCCCAAACCCCACCCAACCCTTGCACCTCACTCTCTCCTCCACCCAGTCACCCAGTGTTTGGAGTCACATGAGCAGCGCACAAACACATGGCGAACACTGTGCTTGGTGTGAAAGCAAAACAAACAAACCAACAAACAAACAATCTGAATTTTATGTGTGTGTGTGTGTGTGTGTGTGTGTGTGTGTGTGTGTGTGTGTGTGTGTGTGTGTGTGTGTGTGTGTGTGTGTGTGTGTGTGTGTGTGTGTGTGTGTGTGTGTGTGTGTCAGTAGTCTCAGCGTACACTCAGATGCACCGCTGCAGAAATCAGACATGTGGCGGCTTCACATCTCTGGAGTGATGTTTCCAGATTCCTCCAGGTTCGTTGGGCATGAAAGATGGGTCATCTCCGATAAGAACCCTACCCGACGACAGAGCATAACAACCCCCTACCCGACGACAGAGCATAACAACCCTCTACCCGACGACAGAGCACAAGAACCCTCTACCAGCCGACAAAGCATAAGAACCCCCTACCCGACGACAGTGCATAAGAACCCCCTACCCGACGACAGTGCATAAGAACCCCCTACCCGACGACAGTGCAGGGGTCTGGGCCTAGAGTGATGGGACAGAGCCTTGATCTTCCTGTTGAACTTTTTTCAGGCTAGAAGAAGGGAAGAGGAGGGTTCTGGTGGTAAATAAATAAATAAATAAATTATGCTTGGTGGATGTGGCAGCTTGGGTGCCTGATTACTTCTAATGACCATTAGGAGTTCAGCTTTCAGCCTCCAGGGACTGGCGAGAGGACTTTCGCCTTATCAGTTGATTAGTGCAAATCGAGAGGGCCGGATCCTGCATGTTAAGTGAACAGGGGGCTAAAAACCACATCGCGTTATCTGGGGGTAAGACTAATGGGGTTGGCTGAGAGAGTCCATCTCCCCCGCTAATGTTTGCCATGCATAGGGAAGCGCTTCCTGACAGACACATAACTGCCATTACCATCTGAGCCTGTTCCCACACGCCTGGTGGTGGCCATTTTGGTCTCGGAGAAGAAACACAGACGGAGAGACGGAGGCCTGCTTCCTACGGCCTGCTTTCCACTTCTGCTTTTTAGAAACTGCCCCGACTCATCGATGCCTGTGAGTGCTTCCTAGGGCCTGCTTCCTACGGCCTGCTTCCCACTTCTGGTTTTTAGAAATTGCCCCGACTCATCGATGCCCGTGGTGTTGCTTTTCCACTCAGTGAGCTTATTTGCATATGCAAATCAGCCCTTTGGTATGGATTGTCCACTTGTAGTAGAATGTTTTGCAAAGCAAAGTACCAAGCGAGTAATTACTTATTGACATAGTAATGTTGGTAAAAAATGGCAATATGAGATGCAAACAGATTCACAGCTGAGAACTTCAAGCCGATCAATACAAGGACGGCGGACGGGCGGGAGGGAGGGAGAGAGGGAGGGAGGGAGGGAGGGAGGGAGGGAGGGCCGAGCGCTGCAGCGCACAAACCCAGATGAGTTTTTCTATTTGGCCTGTTGGAACAAGTCCTTCAGTAGCACAGAAAAGAAACAGACGACTGACCTCCATTTTATCATTAGACAATACACACTCCCACACACATTCTCACACACAAAGAGGACATTTTTTATAAATGCTTGTGTTTTTATAGCCAACAATGTTTCTCCGTTAATGTCTTGGCAACAATATTGAGCAACAATGGCAACAATATTGAGAAAGAGAGCCATAGAACCAGAAAGCCATGTTCAGGTTATATATATATATATATATATATATATATATATATATATATAAATCTTTATTTCAGACGCCAAGTTCCATATAAAATAACAGACATACAACTATAAAAAAGAGAGAAAAACAAGAAGATACATAATACAGTTCATTAAAAAGTATGAAGACTTTGACTGAGAACCTTTGAAGAGGTTGACGCAGCTCACGTAATTAAGCGCTATCTTAAACCCTCCTGTGATTATTACTTTTTCTCTCTTCCTTTCTCTTCGAGTCTCTGAACCATTTCCCCTACAAAGGCTGATAGAGAGATATAATGGAACGAATTTTGATATTGTGAGGATATGCAAAAATAAACAAGCAAATAATTGGTCTATAAATCTTTCCCGTGGCTGTAATAACTCAGCGTTATGACATATCGCTCTGCCGAGGCGGTGGCCATTTCTCAGGTGTTACAGTCATTAGTCTGTGTACATGAATAATGAAATTGAATATGTGAGCAGAGCTGGGAGCAGATAACATGTTGACACCCATCAGCAATTTTTCCAGCAACCTATTGAGTACACCTGCACACAGATCTGCTGTGCAGCTCATATGTCTAGTGGAGAGGTCATGGCACACGTAGATCACATAATATAACATATGTATATGCTTATTGTACAACAGTCTACATATCCAGTTTGGTGGCAAGATGCAGAAGCTGACGTTGGTAGAAGTCGGCACATTTTGATGGTGCAGTTCCTGCTCTAGCAAATAATATATAAAAAAAAAGTAATCAATTCAGTGGATCCCCATGGACAGGACTTCTCTGTGAAAGATGGTGCTTTGTGTGACCATACCTTAGCCTTTCATTACAAGGAGACCTTGTGAGTAGGTCCAGCAGGACACGAACAAATAGAATGTCCACTCCATTCTCCAAGCATACACAGTGGCACAGCTAGCCAACCAGTCCTTGTGTCCTTGAAGCACGTTTGAACCTTTTCTTCAAGAGACTCCGGAGTCAATAAGCAATTAATATACTCTGCGTGGCCCGCCATTTTGGCTCTCCCAACATCAGGCCCTTTTGTAATTATCTCATTCATAATCCCTGATCACACGTGATATTTCCTTTGTCGGCCTGGGCCGTAATTGGAAAAGATTTCCTCTGTGTACGCGCCGGCTATCCTCCGCCTTTAATATCAGTATCAGTCTGCCCATGAGAGCATTGCCACAAAAAAGACAGCCAGGGATAAAGGCAGGGAGGGAGGGAGAGAGAGAGAGGGAGGGAGGGAGAGAGAGAGAGGGAGAGAGGGAGGGAGGGAGAGAGAGAGATCGTGACAGAGAGAGTCCGAAAGTAAAAAGCTAGAGCAAGAGAGAAAGATCGTGAGGGAGAAAGCCAAAAAGAAAACGGAGAGAAAAAGAAAAAGAAAGAGGGAGAGAGAGAGAGAGAGAGAGATGGAGAGAGAGAGAGAGAGAGAGAGAAAGAAAGAAACTCAAACTGTGAAGCAGCATTTTCGCCTCAGTAATCGAATCCTTCAAACAGGGTTTCATTTTTCTTCATCTCTGGGGGGCCAAAGGACCTTTAAACAGACCTGTGCACCAGAAGAAGGCACCGTCCAACGCAATTGGAATTCCAATAGTCTTGTAGGGAAAATGTAAACAGATAGTTTGCCACAAACCTGCCCCCCCTTCCCCCCATAGACTGATTATAAACTAGAATGGATGCAATAGTCCAAAGAGCTTTCTGAACCCCCGCCTTCTAAGACCCACCCAAGACTCCTATGTGTGGAGATGTGTCTGTAAGAGATTTATCAGTCGTATTGCTCTATGTCTTTCCCATAGAAATGAATGTCATTTCTATTTATTTCATGCTATTTCTTTTTTTTTTTTTTTTCGTTTTCTGGGTGTGGGGATAAATAGGAGTGTGTGGTACAAAGCTGACATCTGGGCTAGCCTACACAATGAGTCTGTGTGTGTTTTGTCACCGGTGTAATATCAGAATGGTTAACTGCCTGAGTTGAGAGGGGACATAAACAAACACAGTCCCTCCAGATATCTGAACAAGTGCAAATTGGTGGCAAACTTTGATTTGTATGAGAGGCTTGTTGTAAATTGGCAAATCTTGAATTCTCCAGGCAAGATTGTTTTTATCCCTGGTGTTATTCGGGTTCCTATGTGTTGCTGTGCTCGCTATCTTGGGGCAGCATTTGTTTTGTTTGATTTTGTTTTCCTGTTTGTACGCCTTGCCTCGTGGTGATACACAAACACCAGTGATGTGCTTATCATAATGTTCTGCTGGTGGTGGCGGCTATATATGGGGTATCGATAGCTTGCATTATTAATAAGAGACAGAGAGAGAGAGAGAGCTAGAGACAGAGAGTGAGATGGAAAACCTCTGGAGTTTTGTAATATGCACATGAATTCTCTGTGAGCTCCGTACTGTTCTCTAATGTTTGCCCATACACACACACACACACACACACACACACCCACACACACACACACACACACACACACACACACACACACACACACACACAAACTGAACTGAAAACCTCTGGAGTTTTGTAATATGCACATGAATTGTCCATGAGCTCCATACTGTTGCCCGTACACACTGAACTGAACACACACACATACACACACACACACACACACACACACACACACACACACACACACACACACACACACACTGAACTGAACACACACACACACACTGAACTGAACACACACATACACACACACACACACACACACACACACACACTGAACTGAACACACACACACACACACACACACACACACACACACACACACACACACTGAACTGTCCACATAAACTGACACTATGTAATATGTTATTGTTATTGGATGGGGGTGGTTTGCACCTCTTTATAAGGTAGTCTATCATTGAATGTGTCATTCGTACAACTATAAGAACAGCACAGATGAATGGACGTTATCTCTGATAATAGTTGTTTTTTTCCCACTAACAGCTAGGAATCAGAGGTTGGGTATGTGGGGTTTAGCCAGGTTTACAATAGAGTCTGATTGTGACCACCTCACTGAAGAATTGTAGCACTGACCTGCATATGATGCAGTGTATTTGCCCTAGCTTGCCTATGATGCCGAGCCAAGATCTTTGTTTGCCATTTTATAGGCATCAAAGTGGACATGATCCAGTCCAGCTTCATATCGTAAATGTATGTTGAGTGAAAGCACACCGACACATTTCTAACTACAGATATCAGAATCAGAATCAGAATCAGAATCAGAATCAGAATCTTCTATTCTGATATCTGATTCTGATTCTGATTCTGATCAGATATGGTTGTGCTACCAACAGACAATGTAACTGTGTGATACATTTCTGATGTTTTAGCATGGGACAATTATCATCTCTGTGAACGGGTTCGGAAAGAACTAGAACTGAATATTTCTATGTATAAGAGCGGCGCCTTCCCAAGGACACTGTATTGTTGAAGAAGCCTGGATGGCTGGTTTCTGGTTTCTTGATTGGCAGGTGGAGGTTGACTCTCCCTCAGTCTGCTGTTTCCACCTCATCTAATTGCCACTAACAGAGTGGGGGAGAGAGAAAGGAAGAATGAAAGAGAGGGGGAGAGGGAGTGAGAGAGAGAGATGAAGAGGGAGTGAGAGAGCCTTTCACACATCACTTCTTATCCACCCTTCTCCCTGCGTAGGAGAAATCCTCGCCTGAGGACAACTTCCACAGTGTCAGTGTCAAAAATATACTGAGGACTTGTTTCGGGAGAGGCGTCTGAATCGCCACGGTTCCCAGGCATCCGCATCACTTCCTGTGCATCCTCGTCTCATTTACACTCTCGGGAAGAGGAGGGAGGGGGAAGGCTGGCGACGTGTGGGTGGACAGAAGAGTCGTTGCATTTAGTGCCGGCTCCCTCTTCCCCCCCGACTGACTAAGACACGTTCTCTCTCTCTCTCTCTCTCTCTCTCTCTCTCTCTCTCACACACACACACACACACAGACACACACACACACACACACACTAAGACACTAACTCCATGAGATTGGCTGGCCAAGCGAAAGGTCAGGATACTAGATCATGTCTGTGTGAGGTCTGGATTCGGTACGTGTCTTAGACACCACACAGTTGGAGCTGCTGTAGTCTCGTCTGATCCCTAACGCTTGTATAGCCCCTAATGCAGCAGAAATGAAGATTTTAGCAAATAAGATAGATAGATAGATAGATAGATAGATAGATAAACTTTTATGAATCCTGTGAGGGAAATTCAGTTGTCATAGCAGCAAGGTAGTAGGAATAGGAATCAAGTATCTATATACATAAACATGAAAAATAAATGAATACAAATTTGAATAAGAATAAAATAAATAGATAAAATAAATAGGATAAGGAGTCCAGCAATGCCACATCTGATTCATGGAAATGCTCCACGGTGATGCGGTTCGATGCAACATGTTAATGCCCCATTCCTCTGTGAACCCTTGTGTAAGCTCGTTTTTTAAGCCTTTCACCATCTCAGAAATACACAGGAATAACTCCCTGGCAGCAGCACACAGAAGGTCAAAAGCCTCTGTAAGAGAAATAGGGAAATTGTGAGAAATAATTGAATCACATAAAATGCTAACCAATTATATGTATCAATTTGCATGGCTTCTATTTATCTATATCTTAAACATATTCGGCATTAATGTTGAATAATTGCTATTAAATTAGGGGGAATGATTTATTCCAACATGTGCATAACAATGGTAGTATCATTTGAGAGTATAATTAGAATATGATGATTTTTGTTGAATTTGTGTTATTCTGTGTGTGTGTGTCGTTTGCTCTGGAGGTGAGCTTGAGGGAGGCATACGCTGACACACACAACTCTCTATATACACTGACACACAACAACTCTCTATATACACTGACACACACAACTCTTTATAAGGCATCTAAAATCATGAGGGAAATATTTCTGCCATCAAAAAAAATAAAAAATCAGTTACAACCCAAAAAAGAAAGCTATGCTTACTATACTATGCTGCATATTAAAGATAAACGTACTATACTATGCTGCATATTCCAGAGAAACTTACTATACCGTACTGCATATTCCAGAGAAACTCTTCTGTTAGCTGAAACAGTTAGCACAGTTAGCTCTAAGCTCTATTGTTAGTAAACATCCTGTCTGCCCACAGGGCTTTCAAGAACACGCAGACTTGACAAAACCCATTCCTTGCACTAAAATTATTCTGAAATACATTTTGTCATACATTTTAAAATCATTAGAAGACGTTAGTGCACAGAAAACAGAGAAATGATGCAGAAGTTGAAAAAGATCCCTCTCATATGGAGCCCTCTGATGTGGCCCGGGCCCCCAGTCGCAGTGATGATAGCTGAGACACACACACACACACACACACACACACACACACACACATCGCTGTGAGACACACACACACACACACACACACACACACACACACAAACACACACATCGCTGTGAGACACACACACACACACACACACACATCGCTGTGAGACACACACACACACACACACACACACACACACACACACACACACACACATCGCTGTGAGTCGGTTGCTTTTGTCCGTCCGTTTTAATGGTGGCAAAGCAGCCCGGGCTGCAAACACATGGTGTCAAACAGGCCTGCGGAGTGAGT
>NC_045157.1:1896274-1916274 GCF_900700415.2 Clupea harengus
ATAAGAGGAATGGACAATGGCTATATTTATTACATCTCACTAGAGCAGAGAGGAATGGAGACTCGGGGATGGACTGCACTTTGCTTATTTGTGTTCCTTTCCGTCTCTTTTGAGGACACACACGATCAGGCATACAGATGTACGTGTGTGTGTGTGGACACCTGTGGTCCCTGGTTCTGACTGGCCTGTATTGAGCCCTGGTTTTACATTTACATTACATTTACATTTAGTCATTTAGCAGACGCTTTTGTCCAAAGCGACTTACAAGGGAGAGAATAGTCAAGCCACGAGCAATAGAACCTGGTGTAACAATAGATACTACTTTACATAAGAAATATAACAAAATGAAATAAAAAACAAAATGAAGTGCAGAAATGTAACTGCTGTAATTGCAAGTTACGCACTAGTCGAAGTGCCAGTTAGGACGGGAAGTGCTCTCTGAAGAGTTGGGTCTTCAAAAGCTTCTTAAAGGTAGAGAGGGACGCGCCTGCTCTGGTAGTGCTAGGCAGTTCATTCCACCAACGTGGAACTACACCTGTTTTGTTTGAGACTGCAGTCAAACACACCTGTGGTCCCTGGTTCTGACAGGCCTGTATTGAGGTGTTGTTCTGGTTCTGACGGGCCTGTATTGAGCCCTGGTTCTGACGGGCCTGTATTGAGCCCTGGTTCTGGTTCTGACGGGCCTGTATTGAGACCTGGTTCTGGTCCTGACGGGCCTGTATTGAGACCTGGTTCTGGTGTTCTGACGGGCCTGTATTGAGTGCTGGTTCTGGTGTTCTGACGGGCCTGTATTGGTCCCTGGTTCTGACGGGCCTGTATTGAGTGCTGGTTCTGGTGTTCTGACGGGCCTGTATTGAGCCCTGGTTCTGGTTCTGACGGGCCTGTATTGAGACCTGGTTCTGGTGTTCTGACGAGCCTGTATTGAGGTCTGGTTCTGGTTGTGACGGGCCTGTATTGAGTGCTGGTTTTGTTTGAGACTGCAGGTAAACACACCTCTGAGGGCCACTTCAGATTCACTCAGTCTGAAGTAACTAAGCCACCACACTAAGCTTGTTTCTATTAACACAGTGCAAATATATATGTGTGTGTGTGTGTGTGTGTGTGTGTGTGTGTGTGTGTGTGTGTGTGCCATTGTGTTTGTGTGACAGATAGGAAAAGGACTTGTTGGAATCAACTGATACGTAGCAGCCCAACATATTGAAATCGTCCCGTTACACAAACCAGCACGAGATGGGTTTCCCCCTACAAACCAGCACCCCCTCCAATCAGCCCACTCCTCCACAGTAAAACATGTTGTTGTGAGTCCCCCTCCACCCACTTCCTGACAGCCGTAGGTACCTGTGGGGGGGGGGGGCTGATGTGACCCCCCCACTTTGGGGCTCTTAACCGCGATGCCGTTGCCGAGACAAGAGAGCCTCGCGCAAAACAATTACATTACCGCCAAGTGCTGCCAAAACATTGATTAGCTTTAGTGCTTCTCTCGTTCTCGTTGTCCTGTTTTCCCGTCTTGTAAACGGGATTCATGAAGACAGGGTTGTAAACTCTAATCTTGATTAAAGTGTCTCTTTTTCCTCCCTGTGCTGTTTGTTTTTTTTGTAATGAGCGCGGAAAAGCTGAACGCTGAGGTTTACCCTTGTCATGACTAGACACTTCAAAAACAGTTTTTTTGATGACAGTAAGCACAGCTCTGTGCTCTGTGCTCTTCATGCATACTTAAGTATGTGTGTGTGTGTGTGTGTGTGTGTGTGTGTGTGTGTGTGTGTGTGTGTGTGTGTGTGTGTGTGTGTGTGTGTGTGTGTGTGTGCATACTGAAGTATGATGCCGCTGCCATCGTCCTCCTTTACAATAAGATGTTCAAGAGAGTAAATTGTCAGCTTACAGCACCTGCTGGTAGAATGCGTTTCATTTTTATTTTTTTTACAATGATGAGAAATAATGGGGCATTTTGAAAGGCAGACATTTCGTCTCATCTCAGCTCATCTACCACAGTTTTTGTCACTGGAGATTGTCTGCCAGGCTATAGGTAATATTTGTGATGGCAAATGAGTCTCTACATACCAAGGACAAATGAATGTCTTCCTATACGGACATGTCTGAAGGCTGATGTTTGTGTGTGTGTGTGTGTGTGTGTGTGTGTGTGTGTGTGTGTATGTGTGTGTGTGTGTGTGTATGTCACTCAGCATCACTTCTCATGGTCTGTCAGTCCTGTCAGCACAGATGCTCTGTAACACCACACAGATTAAGCAGTAGGTTGAGTGGGAACTGGGCAGAACAATGAATCCAGATGTTGATTGAATGCAACTGCTAGTTGCAAAAAAACAGAAAATGGCACATCAGAAAATATAGTCCTTTGCAGAGCTAATGAGACAGTATACAGCATGTCTGGCACTCTGAGATTCTTTTGAATGAAGAGTGCATTACAAATCAAATAAATTATTATTATTATTATGTCACTGGTGCTTGTCAGTACTTTATTGGGGTGCTTAAACCCGTCTGAGGGTGTAAACATTCTGTAGCAGATCAATGCTGATGCAGCACTGGAGTTCTCATTTCATTCAATTCAATTCAATTCAATTCAACTTTATTTCGCCATGTATACAGATACTAGGAATTTTTGGGGGTATTCTCCATGCAGGCTATAGCATCACAAATAGAACAACAAGACAACACAGAACAACAATACAAGGACAGATAGTACCAGTATGAGCAAAATAATAAATAAGAATGCAATAATAATAATGTTAAATAAAGTTAAATAAAGTGCTATAAAGTTTGTGTGTGAGAGCTTTTTAGGAGGGCTATTGCTTGGGGGAAAAAACTGTTGAGGTGACGTGATGTTTTGGTCATGATGGCCCTGTATCGCTGTCCAGTGGGGAAAACGGTTAAAGAGACTGTTGGCAGGATGTGAGGGGTCTGCCGTGATCTTCCATACTGACCTCTTAGCTATTATTCCAGGCCTTGCAACACCAAGCCCCCTGTATGAAGGCAAGCAGGTTAAAGTAGCCTGTTAGTGAGTGGCGTGCAGCGTGATGCCGTTGTTTTTGCTCGTGATCTTAACCTCTCTCTCAGCGTGATGGCGTTGTTTTTGCTCATGATCTTAACCTCTCTCTCTCTCCTGACAGGCACCTCGGTCACCAAGGTAACAGCAACAGATGCGGATGACCCGGTGTACGGCAACAGTGCCAGGCTCGTCTACAGCATCCTGCAGGGGCAGCCTTATTTTTCCATCGACCCAAACACCGGTGAGTGGGTTGCCGTAGAAACAATCTCTCACTTGCAGTCCAGACAGATATTACACCCCGGCACAGCACACCACTCAACACAGAAAAAAGTGATTCATTATTAATACACATCTTTTTTTTTTCTTTCTTGTCTACCCACTTTACCTCTCTCTCTCTCTCTCTCTCGCGCGTTCTCTGTCTTTATCTCCCTCCTTCTTTCCCTCTATCTCTGCCTCTCTCCCTCTATCTCTTGCTCCCCCTCTCTCTCTGGTGTATAGAGTTATTGGCACAGGGAAACAGCTGTTGAATGAGGATTCACACGTTATTCAGCAGCTGTATGAAATCTACAGCCCCAGTATGTCAGCTAAAAGTTCCTGATAAGGGAACATGTTAATTAGAACTTAAGCATAGTCAAGGCAGAAAGACACAGCACACACATGTGTCTGTGATTACAATGACAGGGATGTCTTCAAAATGTAATCTGTCGCCAACCACACTCGCAACCTTGACATTGTTTTCTTTTTTATTGTTGTTGTTTTTGTTTCATTCTCCCTAATTGCATTTCTAGCCGACTTGTGAACAGTGACTGTAAGCAACATGATTAAATAATGGTGAAATTACATTAATAAGCAATGGCATGGAAATGAACAGCTCATAAATTAGAGGGGGGAAAAAATAACAACAGACAATAAACAAGTCGGCGTGCGTCTTTCCCAAAATCGTATGTGCATATTGCATGAATGCCGTTGGTAATTTGCATCTAGCGTCTGGGACAAACACTCTCTGGACCCGTGCATTTCAATGGCACCTGGTCATCTGAGGATCGGAATGCAAATATATAACGTGGAGAGACGGGGACAAAAAAGCCAGAGCGGAGGAGACGGGGCGTGCCTGTTCCCCGCCGTGATTACGGAGCGCGCACGCAGATGACTTTCTCTAGTGAGCCAGATGTTTTAATGAATGTTAATGAAAAATAAAAGGTGATGGGGAAAACAACCATTACAATCCATTTGACACATCCAGCGCTGTGTTGCAAAGGATACGCATTTGATGAATAAGTAAACATTATGCTCCAGTTCATCACTTAGTTTATAATGGATGCTGCCGAAGACAAAAACAAAGCACTATATCCACGGCAAATGAATGTTCGTCCCTCCCCCTAGTTTCGAATGATTATGAAATCATTTAAATTGCTAACAATCAAGCGTGACACGAGATATGAGACGATGGAAAAGGAAGGCAGACAGGTGGCATAAGCGGCAGTTACCTCAGACATTTTGTTGTGTTTTCTCACTTCAGGTTACCTCACACAGACATTTTGTTGTGTTTTCTCACTTCAGGTTACCTCGCACGTCAGACATTTTGTCGTGTTTTCTCACTTTAGGTTACCTCGCACTTCAGACATTTTGTTGTGTTTCTCACTTTAGGTTGTTGTTGAACTGCTTTTTTTTAACATGTCCGATCAAATGTGTCCCCCTCTATGTCCAATGTCAATCAGACCAAAGAGAGATGCTCCCTGGCAACTCTACAGGTGCTTTTGTTACCGAAGTTAGTCATCTTCTTTTCCTCTGCACTGTATGGGTTATTCCCCTTACCACCTGTGTGGGCTAAAACACTTTGCCCTCAATTTATCAGGGTGCCACAAGATCTGGCCACACAAGAGCAACCAGCAGAGCACCAGAGCGCCACCTTCTCACCAACCATTAATGGACACCCTGTAGCTCGCTCGGCGTGACCTCAAAAAGCCAGTTCTAGGGTGATGGAGATGCTCTGCTGCAGCACGCTTTCAAATCAACTCAAGAGGGAGACGCTGCAGAGAGTGGAACAGCGGGCCCCATTAAGAGGGAGAGGGCCAATATCACACAAAAAGTGAATTATTGATAAACAGGGGCCACACAGCTGGGGCTAGAGAGAGAGAGAGAGTGATGAAATGAACACAGGGTTTCTGAAGAGTATTTTTTTTCCCACTAAATTGTTATTGTCGCATGACCTTTACAAACACCCCCTCCACACCCCACACCCAAACACACACACACACACACACACACACACACACACACAGACACTATTTTTCTTCCTTTCTTCCTTATTTCTTGCTTTTACAATTATGATAAAAAACTAGAGATGCATTTTCCGCAAGAAAAAAAAAGAAAAAAACAGGTGGAATAACAAAGAGAAGCAGACTCAAGAAGAATACTTAAGAAGAATACTTAAGAAGAATACTACGTTACGCAATGACACTAGTCAAACTTAATAAGAGCAATTACCCAGCATTGCAAATCACAATGATTCAACAATCACACTAAATATTAGGACATTTCGCATGCTGAAAATGGCCAGGTGCCTCTCAACAATGTGTCCCTTCATGTGGCCGACTTGGTTTAGCTTTGATGATCAGACAGGCTTGCATTCACACACACACACACACACACACACACACACACACACACACACACACACACACACACACACACACACACACACACACACACACACACACACTTGCAGGCTTGCATTCACACACACACACACAGACACACACACACACACACACACAGACACACACACACACACACACACACACACACTTGCAGGCTTGCATTCACACACACACACACAGACACACACACACACACACACACACACACACACACACACACTCACACACTTGCAGGCTTGCATTCAGTGAGTGGATTATCCACAGCTGGCAGTGAGATTTGTATATTCCGCACCGTGCCACTCCAGTCAATAAGGTCCATCCTGCATACAATATTTAAGATTATACAAGACAGACAGCATCATTCACATTCACTCAGAATACAAATGACTCTCGGCAGCGCTGGAGCACTGAGCCAAACAAACAAACAAACAAACAAGCAAGCTGATTTGCAATGCCAGCTCACAGTACCAGAGTGGGGGGAAAGGAAGATGCCCAGGCTCCAAGTAGGATCTACCCTCTGAGTTTAGGATCCAAGTAGGATCTACCCTCTGAGTTTAGGATCCA
The DNA here is from genome assembly GCF_900700415.2 of Clupea harengus. Taxonomy (NCBI): domain Eukaryota; kingdom Metazoa; phylum Chordata; class Actinopteri; order Clupeiformes; family Clupeidae; genus Clupea; species Clupea harengus. Next base: position 1,902,500 of record NC_045157.1, read on the forward strand.
AGTAGGATCTGCCCTCTGAGTTTAGGATCCAAGTAGGATCTGCCCTCTGAGTTTCGTTCAAGCATTTTGGAAACTGGAGCTCCAAACATGACCCAAAATAACATGAGGCGACACAGATCTAAACACAAGCTTTTATTTCCTGCTACGGATTTCAACTGTTTTGTGTCTTACATAGTATGACAATGCTAACTGATGTTTAGATTATCTGACAAATGTGTACATTTAGACATTTTCAGTGTTGTGGTAAGTAGTGGCATCCAGTCTGTGTTGGACCCACAGTGTATAGATGACATATATGTTCAAATATGACAAATGACATCGTTTTCCTTTTTCAGCAACCATTGGTATCGCGCTGCCAGGAATGGACCGGGAGATTCGCGACGAGTACATGGTTGTCATTCAGGCCAAAGATATGGGTGGTCACATGGGGGGACTGTCAGGAACGACGACCGTCACCGTCAGACTGACAGACGTCAACGACAACCCGCCCAAGTTTGCCAAGAGTGGGTAGCACCTAGCGCCTCCTTTTGATAATGATCCAATTGAATTTTTTTTATTTTAATATTTAATTTTCTAGAAAATTCTTGGCCAATTGCACATTGGCCGTGTGTATAAGTGCAAGTGCATATTTCAGACTTGCTGTGTGTGTGTGTTCCAAAAAGGTCAAAGGTCAAACGCTTCCACATCTGATGCTTGACAGATTGCTGTCCTCCTACTTTGCAGATTTCTATGATTTCATCTTCTCCGAGAGCCTGGGTTTGGGAAAAGCAGGGGGGAGAGTCAAGGCAACCGACAAAGACATCGGTGAGAACGCCAAATCCATCTACACCATCGTCGCTGGCAACGAGAAGGGCGTCTTCGAGATAACCACGGACAGCCAGACCCAGGAGGGTGTCATCGTGTTAAAGAAGGTGAGATATATGCTACATATCCTAGCTGTCAACAGACATCAAGCATGTTTAGAGCAAAGCATCTGAATCATTAAAAATACCCTGTAATATAATGGACGGACATGTTATGACATCTTACTAACACTAATCCTATTGAGACCATCCAATTATCTTTTATAATGTCATTCTAGGAATTGAGAGGTTTTTTTGCAATAGCAACTACACTGAATAGGTTTTCTATTACTACATGCTGTACGATGTATACCAGCCCCATTATCATAGGGGGATTTTGAAAAGAGCAACAGAAATGGCTTGGTTGATCTTCCCCGTTTTGTTGTGTATATTCCAAGGTTACATTTAGCAATTTACAATATCGCTACAGTGGCCTGAACTGCAGAGCCGCCACTCTACTCTCACCACCCCCAATGACAAATGAAGCTGTTTCCCCTCAGTCGGTGCAGTGTATTAGCTCTCTCCTTGAAGACGCTGGGAGAACTTGTCTGCCTACAAATTGGCTCTTAGTAACCAAAGCTGGCCTTCCAGAGGAGAGAGAACATGTATCCCCTCCGACTCACCTGCACTTGGTCCTCACCCGAGCGAGAGAGCGGGAGAGGCGGGAGGTAATTTGCATATGAAGAAGCCATTGTATGCAAATCACAAGGGGCTCTTCATTCTGATGGAGGGAAATGGGCCACTTGTATCTCCCAAGGACATCTGTATCGGCGAATGCATGCATGTGAGAGCACGCATGCTGCTGCATTCATGCGCACGTATAGAAGTTCTGCTGCGGTTGTGCTGGGTCGCACGGATGACCAGATGGGGAGAATGAAGGGGGACATCAAGGGAGAGAGACGCTTGATTTCAACAATGACCATGGTCATAATGAGAAGAGGAAGTGAGTGGCAGTGGCCATTTTGTGCCAAGACTTCATCCTCTGTAAGGAATAATGTACAAATGAATAAATACATTAGGACATTTGGTTTTCTATGGCAACTGCATGAGAAAAATAGAGACGTGTACTTTATTACAAAAGCTTTATGGAAGCAATATAAGAACAAAGGCAAGTCATCTGCTCATGTTTTCCCAGTGTCTCTCTGGCTAGAATACAGCGTTATTTTCCTAGTGTTTCTCGTTCTAGAATACAGTGTTATTTTCCTAGTGTCTCTCTGGCTAGAATACGGTGTTATTTTCTTAGTGTCTTTCTTGCTAGAATACAGTGTTATTTTCTTAGTGTCTTTCTTGCTAGAATACGGTGTTATTTTCTTAGTGTCTTTCTTGCTAGAATACAGTGTTATTTTCTTAGTGTCTTTCTTGCTAGAATACGGTGTTATTTTCCTAGTGTCTCTCGTTCTAAAATACAGCGCTATTTTCTCAGTCTTTCTCTGGCTAGAATACAGTGCTGTTTCTCCAGTGTCTCCCGTGTTGTTTGGTTGGTGTGCACCGCATCCTTGCCACTGTGGAGCCTCTGGCATGGAGGAGTCCGTCGCCTGAATCGCTAATAGCGTGATGGATGGCTTTGCATTAGAACAGCACTCCCCTCACCTCTCCACACGTCCACACGGGGCCAAGTTCAAGGGAGATGAGCACGGCTCCAGAGATTCACAAGCCCGATTTTTTCTCCCTCTTTAAGCATCTGTCACAGAGCGGCACGATCACGTGGCTCGATCACAAAAGCACCATTCTGCACGGGGCCCGTTCATCACGCCGAGGAAAACAAACAATTAAATGAAGCGATTTAAACAAAGCTTGCTCTCTCCGTCTCTCTCCTTGTTTCTCTCTATTCTCTTTCTGCCTCCATTTCTCTCTATCTATCTTCCTCTCTCTCTCTCTATCTCTCTTTCTCTCTCTCTTTCTCTCTCTCTCTCTTTCTTTTTCTCTTTTTTTTTCTCTCTCTCTCTCTCTCTCTCTTTCTCTCTCCGTCTGTCCTTTTCAACACTCTATCACACACGCCAGACATAAATCCACATGCAAATAAATACTCCCTCCAAAACCGCTGTCAGCAATTGAGGGCAAATTATTAAAGATCCTTTGCGGCAAGGTTAAAAATATTGATCTAAAGAGGACTAGAGAGGCATGGAGTGGGAAGTGTTTTTGTTGTTGTGGGGTGTAAGCTTTTTATCTCACACCCCTCAGGCCTTTTGAGGAGGGGGAGGGCAGGGGGGGAAGGGGGAGGGATGTTCCACTTCCCCCCAACAGCCGGCACTCGTCTTTTGAAGTCTCAGGAAATAAAATAAAAAACATGCCCTGTTGTTTACATGAACATCCTGTGTCACTCAGCCCACAGAATTTGGCACTTCTGCGGTCGTCGCTGAGAGGTATGGATGTGGAGAAAATGACAGAAGAAAAAGTTGTCACTTACCCCCCCAACACCCCCCCCTCCCCCTCCCCTGCACGCCTGCACATCAAAATAGTTTGCACCCGCAGCCAGACACTCAAGCTTCGAATGCCTGCCCCCGATATGAATGCCAAATGGCATGGATTGGAGAGGCTCGAGAGCAGCCATATTTAGCAAGAGCTGAGTGATGAGCGGGCCAGCTGTAGCAGAGAGGGCCAGAACAGACATGACTGAAAGTGTGTGTGTGGGGGTCAAAGGGGAACGCATAAGTAGCTCAGAGAATGGGAGTGTTGACATTTTTTTTTCAAAATGGAGGAGTTCTGAGCGAACATTGCCCAAGAAGTGCTTTTTGAAGCGTTTACACAGTGCTGAAGTGCTCGCGTGAAGGAGCCCTCAGACTGCTAATCGAAAAATATAAAAACGCTATTCCCACCTTCTCCACCTCTAGATTTGGGTTTAAAGAGGAAAGGAGAACAAAAGTGCTGCAGAGAAACCATCTCACTATGTTCCTTCTAAAGTGCTAAAAAAGCATAAAAGTTGAGGAAAACTTAGTTTGATAAGTTCCGTTTTAGGAACATAGTCCTACATTTTCAGCAGTTGCAGCACTATATACTATATATACTATTGCAGCCTTAGACAGAGTCTTCATAATGCACTTAAGTAGACATTAACTGTTAAAGCCTCCTTGTAGTGGCATGGCAATCCAAATATATGTTTTTTGTTTCTACAACCCTTTTTGTCCGCTCACTAAAGCCAAGCCCAGGCAGGCAGAGAGAAGCGTTTAGAAACGAAAGCACTCCGAAGAGCTTCCTCTTCCTCGACCGCGCCGGCTGGGGCTGGAGGGGCTCTCTCTGTTCCCGGTGCCCCTGATGCCAACCCCAGCTGACTTCAAAGGCCCCTCGTCGGTACGCACTCTCCAGCTGCTCCATGCCCACGGCCCTCTCTGCCCCCTCTGCCCTCGGCACCCGGCCAGCAGCCCGTGCCAGGACCTGGCCGAGGGGAACAGATTTATTTTTTAATTCTTTTTTTTTTTTTGTTTAAACATGGGGATGTGTACTTTTCCCCCCCGCTCCCACCTCCAATTCCCAACACAAGCCCACCACCTTCCCCGCAGCAGTGAAGGCCCCGGTTTTAGTTTAGCCCATAAATAATAGTTAGCGAGCTCCGAGGTTCTCCGCGGTGACTTGATCCCATTATTCTCCTTGTGAAGCAGCAGCCGGGGGTGACTCCAAACATGGGCATGGCTGGACTGGGATGACCAGTGAGAGTAAAAAGTGTGACATTTTTATACCTTACAAATCGAAAGAGACGAGGAGAGCATGAAAGTCCATGGACTTGTTTTAAATCTAGCTCTCCAGTCTCCAAAGAGGGAAGAGGTGTGTGCTGCGTGTGTGTGTGTGTGTGTGCGTGCCTGCGTGCGTGCGTGCGGGCGTGCGTGCAGGCGTGCGTGCGTGTGTCTATGGAGGGGGGGGGGGGGGGGGGGGGGGGGGGGGGGGGGGGGTGGTATTGTCAGAATAATTGCATGGGCAGGTCTTCCAAGCCTCGTTACTGCTTTGTGGAATATTTGTGGCCTGAAGTGTTGAAATCCAAACCTCTGTTTAACACTCATCGGGGGAAATCTGAAATAGCTGTCCAGCTCTGGGATTTACACATTTTCTTTATCTGATAGCTCAATAAGTCCTCCCCCTCATCTGTTTATCGCCGGCGAGAAGACTGTTATTGTCATGTTTTCCTGGGCCTGCATAATTATATTTTGAGGGAGCACAAACATACAAATTATTATAATTTTTTTTCATGAAAGAAATAGAAACGCTATGATTTTATTAGATTAACCTTATTTGCAGCCACGGTGTAATCCACAACAGATGCCGTGTCTGACAACAAATTCATTAAACCCATATTGCTCCAGGTGAGAGTTTGGTTATTGCCAATAAATAAGGCCTTTGTCTCTTTTCCTCGTTATGCTTTTGCTTCTGTTTCATGTCCACGGTCATGTTTTTATATTGACCGAGGATTCGAGATGGCACTATTGCTTTGAGAGTTGCAAGCCCTTCCACAATTTCATCCATCAACATTAGGCTCATTTGTTCTCACTGCTATGGTCATTAGTGAGACACATTTGTCTTCGTCACTGTCTGCAGCCCCTGGACTTTGAGACCCAAAAGCACTATAATCTGACGGTGGAAGCGACCAATGTGCGTTACGGACCTACCGGACCTTTCAAGGACACCACCACCGTCCGGATCGCTGTGGAGGACGCAGACGAGGCGCCCATCTTTACGCGGCCCGTGTATATGATGGACGTGAAGGAGAACGCCCCCATCAACACCGTAATTGGATCAGTGACTGCCCGCGACCCCGATTCAGCCAGCAGTTCCATCAGGTAGGAACTTTATTTTTTTTCTCGCGCGGTTCCTGGCACACAATGTGTGTTTCACGCATAGAATCTGTTGTTGGAAATATGTAACATGTTTTTTTTTTTTTTTTTTATCCAACATTTTGTTTTGCATTTCATTTCTTCACTGTGCCTTGGACCGTATCAGTGGCCTTGGTCAGTTGTTGTGAATGGTCTTACGAAAACGAAAGAAAGAAAAAGAAGAGTGTTGTAGTGCTGTAAGACTTCTCTCTGGACATTTTAAGACGCCTTTGAGTGGTGTGACTCCTTCCTGGAAATGTCACCTTGGAACCGTGTGGAAGGTTGTACAGGCAATTTTCTTCCGTCTGGACCAGCATGTCATGAACTCCTAGGTGACATGTGCTGGACCAGGGACGACACTCAACAGGTGGTGTAATTACTGGAGAATGAAGGGCCTCAGAGTGGTGGTGTCTCATACACCAGAGGCCATTTTGATTGTGGATTTTTTTTCATAGTCTTTTCCTTCCCTCCTTCCTGTTCTTCTTCTTTTTCTTCCTCTGTTTATTACTCATTGTGAAGTAATAACACAATACACATCCTCCCCTTCATGAAGTGTCCAAAAAATAGATCATTTTCCATGTTCTCTTTTTCCCCTGCGTTGGCTGCTGCTCTGTGTGCAATAATCAGTGTCACACATCATTTGTGAGTGTGTGTGAGGGAGGATGCGAGTGTGTGTGAGGGCGTCTGCGAGTGTGTGTGTGTGAGGGCGTCTGCGAGTGTGTGTGTGTGAGGGCGTCTGCGAGTGTGTGTGAGGGCGTCTGCGAGTGTGTGTGAGGGCGTCTGGGAGTGTGACTTAAACCGCCATCATGAACTCAGCAGCCTCTGCAGCTCCATGTACGAGACGAAGTCAGAGCTTGTCTTCCTCATTGTAAAGAGGCGTCAGGATACAATTGTTTCCTTTCTCTTTTCAGGGAAGAAAAATGACCTAATAATTCCCCTTGACTTCAGCGAGGCATCCCCTGCATTTTAAAGTCTCTACAATTGAAGAGAAAAATCCCCCCCCCCCCCCCTCTCTATTCGTTCTCACATCTCCAGTAAATAGATAAATAGATACCCATAGGTACATTTTAGTTCTTGAAGATGGATCTTTGATCGCTCACGAGACCTAGATGTGATCTCATTACCGTTTCAATTATGGATCAGATTTTTCTCCCATAAATTCCTCAGGAGAAACAGTTTGAGACAGAAATGAGATGAGGCACTGAAAATCTAACATTACTGACAAAACAAAACACTCCCAGCTACCCCTCTCACACAACAGCTTAGTCCTTGAGTCGTTAAATGTGTGCCACATCTCCAAACACCAATGCTGTGTTGAGAGAGAAACAGAGGAGGTGATGTTGAGATGCTTAAACATTTAGCGATGATTTGTGACCCTGTTGAGATCTCTCTCTTAAGAGCATAAGATAAATCTGAAAAGCAAGAGATGTAAGCCTAAATCTTACTTATAATCTCATTGTTGTCTGGGAGACAATAAGGAGATCTCTTTCTAGATGTTCTTGTCTCATAGATATATAGATTCATTGATTGATTGATTGATTGATGCATTTCTATATAGAATACTTTCCAATAGACAGTCTTTCATGCACTGCAATGCACACCTTTAATTTCACTTCAATGCACACCTTTAATTTCATTGGAATGCTGATGAAGTGCTGAATTTTTACGGCATGCTTTTTATGTCATTTAATTCCCGCCTTGAATGGCCCTTTCTTTATCTCTTTCTAACATGACCGTGTTGACTGTAAATAAGTCAAACATGTGTAGTCAGGAAACGTGCAGAAACAAGGTTAAGGAGGATTTGAGTTCGCTGTACAATACATGTGTCAGGGAATGAAAAGTCAAACTGGCACACAAAATGCCCCCTTAGTATATATGTGGTCATCTGTCTTTCTTTCTTTCTTTCTCTCTTTCTTATTACTTCTAAAAAACATCTTTTGGACACGACGACACATTGGCCGTCCATGGAGCGGCAGCAGCGGCAGCGGCAGCACAAACAGACTATAGTGCATCTGTGACCCTCCCCATGGAAAAGGCGACCTAATTAAAAGGGAAAGAAACAGTGAGAGGGACATAGAGGGATAGGCGCGCACGTCTGCGCCTTAGGCTCTGCTATTCCCCTGCACCCCACCACCACCACCACCTAATCAAATAGAACAATTGCATCGCACATTTAATTGCAACACAATTGCCCCTGACCTCTTTAAAGGCATACCGGTCTCCTTGTGTGTAAAAGAAGAGTGTTGGTCGCTTAAGTGGACGCTAAAAATGCTGCGATCAAAACAATGGCAACGCAGTGAATGGACTTGTGTTGTGAAGTGAGTCAACGGCCACTCACGGCCAAAACCTGCAGTGTTTCTCTCCATGTTGCACGTATAATCGCAGATTGTATTTATTTGTTTCTTTCGTCTGTTTATCCGAGGTTTTTTTTTTTTGTTTTGTTTTGTTGTTATTTTGGTTGTTCCCCTTCCTCTCTCTTCCTCCCCCTTAACATTAGTCTGTCAGTTTGATTGACACGTAGCAGAACATTTCAGGCTCTGTCTCCCTCCTCTCCGTGAAGTTGTCAGAGTCTGACGGAAATCCACTCAGTCTCCCAACGACCAGTCCCTGGTGGCCTCTGCTGCCTGTCTGCCTGTCTGCCTGTCTTTTAAATGCCACGCTACTGCGGAGCACTCCTCCTGGACTGCAACATCCGCTCGTCTCAGGAGTTAGGCCGTTTCATCGAGGGGGAAAAAAAGAGAGAAATAAAAAAAACATACAAAATAAAAAGATGACATGGCTTCAGCCATAGTTACCTTCCTTTACATTCATACTCTTGCGGGAGATAACAGTCTGTTAGTTATTTGTGCACAGTCTTTCATTTACATATAAATTTAGCAGACGCTTTTATCCAAAGCGACTTACATATGTGCGACTTACAATGTATACACATTTTACATTTACACTGATGGCACACTGCACATCAGGAGCAATTAGGGGTTCAGTGTCTTGCTCAAGGACGCTTCGACAGGGAATCGAACTAGCGACCTTCTGATTACTAAACGACTTCTCTACCTCCTGTACCAGTGTCTTTCCTGGTTCAGTGTTCTATTCTTGGAGGAAGTCTCATTCTCATTGTTTTATGTTTCCTTTCCCTTCTAACAAGACACCAGGGAAACCAGTAAGGTTGAGTAGATGGACAGTTACAAGGTCACAGTCTAATGTTTTTTAAGGTAGAGGCAACCAAGCCAGTATCCAGTCCAGCACATCAATAGAAGTCCAGCAAGTACTCGCAGTGTCTGTGTCTGTGTCTGTGTTTAGGTTTGGGTTTGGGTCTGGGTTTGGGTTTGGGTTTGCCAGGACTATATTTATGCAGAAGGTTGTAATACACACCTCCAACACGTCTTACCTGTTACAGACACATATATCCCCCTTTGTGCTTCCACACACCTCCAGCACGTCTCACCTGTTACAGACACACATATCCCCCTGTGTGTTTCCACAAGACCACCAATCAATCTACGATCTGCTTTCCGAGGGGGCACAAAGGTCATAGGTCATGTCCAGAGGGTGCCTTGCCTGGAGGTCACTAGGGTCACCAGGGTCGGGTGCCTTGCCTGGGGGTCACTATAGGCTGGGGACAAGGGCAGGGTCAGGTCAGAGTCAGGGGTAAGGGGATTGTGTGTAGTTAACAGTCAGACGGACCTATGCCACACCTACACCTATGCCACACCTACACTATGCCACACCTACACCTATGCCACACCTACACCTATGCCACACCTACACTATGCCACACCTACACTATGCCACACCTACACTATGCCACACCCACACCTATGCCACACCTACACCTATGACACACCTACACTATGCCACACCTACACTATGCCACACCAGATAATTTACATTTACATTTAGTCATTTAGCAGACGCTTTTGTCCAAAGCGACGTACAAGGGAGAGAATATTCAAGCTACGAGCAATAGAACCTGGTGTAACAATAAATAAATACTACTTTACATAAGACATATAAAAAAATGAAATAAAATAAATAAATAAAATAAAATAAAAGATAATATGCTGCACTGCATCTTGCAATATGTATATTGCACTTGACATTATATTAGATGTACTGGTGTTTTTTGTATCTAATTGTTAGTTGATAATCAATTGATCATGTTCTACTTCATATATATTTGATTTGATATATTAGTGCATATTGTTATACAATGCACTGGGGTGGAGGAGCATATAGTATGGACTAACTTCAGAAGAACATAGTCACTAAACTGCTATATGGACATTTAATTAAAGTGGGACCAGCGTATTTCATGTTAACACTAAAGCTGAAATAGCCTTTGTAGCCCATTTACCACAACCTTGCAGACTATTTTGTGTAGTACAGTAGTACACCTCACCTGAGGAACAAAGTGTGTTGACTAACCCCGAGGAGTGGGTATGAGGAGGAGGAGGAGGAGGAGGAGTGGGTATGGGGAGGAGGAGGAGGAGTGGGTATGGCTCCAGGAGGAGGAGGAGGAGGAGTGGGTATGGCTCCAGGAGGAGGAGGAGGAGGAGTGGGTATGGCTCCAGGAGGAGGAGGAGGAGGAGGAGGAGGAGGAGGAGTGGGTATGGCTCCAGGAGGAGGAGGAGGAGTGGGTATGGGGAGGAGGAGGAGGAGTGGGTATGAGGAGGAGGAGGAGGAGGAGTGGGTATGAGGAGGAGGAGGAGGAGGAGTGGGTATGGGGAGGAGGAGGAGGAGGAGTGGGTATGAGGAGGAGGAGGAGGAGGAGTGGGTATGGGGAGGAGGAGGAGGAGGAGTGGGTATGAGGAGGAGGAGGAGGAGGAGTGGGTATGGGGAGGAGGAGGAGGAGGAGTGGGTATGAGGAGGAGGAGGAGGAGGAGGAGGAGGAGGAGGAGGAGTGGGTATGAGGAGGAGGAAGAGGAGGAGTGGGTATGAGGAGGAGGAGGAGGAGTGGGTATGAGGAGGAGGAGGAGGAGTGGGTATGGCTCCAGGAGGAATGCCTCTCATTTAGCAGCCCCAGGGGTTGCCCAGGGGGGGGGTGCCTAGGGGGGGGGGACGACTTGCTCATAACTTGTGTTTGACTTTTTATCCATGGAAAAGGCTGACGCCTCCCCTCCCTTAATGACCTATCAGGGGGAAGAGAACATTAGCGCGTGCTATTTAGAGGCCCGGCCAGCATCCTATCTGCATAAGGGTGTTAAAAAATAGAGCCTTTTAAGGCTGATGGTTCTTTAATGTCCTCCACTGCTCATCCACGAGCCTTAATTAATCCTTAGGTGATCGTTATTGAGTTCCCCCCTGGCTTCAACATATATTAATCTGTGGGAGTTTCCTGATGGATAAAGGATCATTAAATGGTGGACCCACAGGGATTGCCTCAAACTGTTACTTGTGTACCGCGGCTGGCTGCTAGATGACTTTGAAATGGTTGCAGGACAGATCTGCAGGGGGGCGGGGGGGGGGGGGGGACTCTGGGACAGTATAGGTTGTGTGATCTGCAGGGGGGGGGGGGGGCAGTATAGGTTGTGTGATCTGCAGGGGGGTGGGGGGGGGCACTTTGGGACAGTATAGGTTGTGTGATCTGCATCTGCGGGGGGGGGGGGCAGTATAGGTTGTGTGATCTGCACTCTGGGACAGTATATGTTGTGTGCTGAAGTCCTCCCTCTCCTTCTCTCATTTACAGGTATTTTATTGATCGGCATACTGACCTCGAGAGGCAGTTCAATATCAACGCGGACGACGGGAAGATTACTCTTGCCAAACCGCTGGACCGAGAGGCGGACATGTGGCACAATATCACCATCACGGCCACAGAGATCCGTAAGTATAGACTGCATGTTTGGGTTAATTTATATTACGTGTATTTATGTTTATGTTCCATATTTATGAAGTGAACAGAAAATAATGAACCTTTTGTGGATCAGGCTTATTTTATGAAAGTTAATCTACGAGATTGTGTGAGTGAATTATTTATATTTTTTGTTCCTTCCCTTGAGACACCTCATATATGTTTCACTACAGTACATGTACGTGTGTAGCTTAAAAGCAATACTTATTTATAGTCACTTTTTTCTATGGTTCATTTCTTATCAGCTTTGAAGTCTAGACACATTTTCAGGTTTTAACTCAAACTATAAGGTCCTTTGTAATAAAAAAAAAAAAACGGTAGATAAAGTCGACTGAGATAAGTCTAGCTTTCGCTATTGTGTAAATAAGTGAATTCAGGCAGTTATTCCATGGACGTCTGTTATGGGCTCACTTTGCAGTTCAAACAATTACACATATAAATCATGCAGGCGTTAAATATGTTAGTCTGCTGTGTTTTGATTGAATTAAACAGCTCAGTAGTCAAACTTTGTGGAAGCGAAGTTCATGAAGACGTCAGGCAAAACACTGTGAACTCACACTACACTTGTTTACCGCAGCACCGGCATCCATTTCAGATAACGCAACATCTGTGATCCAAGAAACAGACTTGCTTCACAAAATCTGCGAGGCAGAACCATAGGCAGTATAAAAGCATATGTGAGAAAAACCATTTGCATGTTAATTGTGAACGGGGGAGCGTGCCGGGCGATAAAGCTGAAATCCCTAATCGAAGTTTTTGTAGATATCTTTTTTTTTTTGTTGTTCCTTCCTCCCAGCAAACAAAATGTACCTCCCTTGTCACCATAACGTTAGTGTTGGACAACAAGCACATGGTGGCTTCTGTTTTTGGTCTCAAGTCGCAGAGCAGCAAAAGGCAGACACACAGATTCCGATCGCCGGTGGGCAAATTGAAAACACCAACCGTGGACATTCGAGTAGTCTTCTCATGTCTTGTTTTGGGGGTTGTTTTCACCTGGCTTGATACCTTGTGGCAAAGTGTCTGTGACGAGAGATAATGGCGTCATGGCGACCGTGGGAAAGAAAATTTGGCAGCGCAAATAAGGTTGTGTTTACTGTCCCCCATCCGCGTGAAGAGCGGTAACCCTGGGTGACAGAGAGAGGGGAGAGACTGTCTCCTCCTCAACCACGTCCCCTCCCATCCCAACCAGGTGTGACAGAGAGAGGGGAGAGACTGTGTCCTCCGCACTCTCCTCCACACACACACACACACATACACACACACACACACACACACACACACAGACACACACACACACACAGACACACACACACGTCCAAGGGCATAGCAGTGAAATGTGGACCAGTGTTAAAAGCCCAAATGAATACCTTCACCTGCACCTCATAATGCATCTGGTGCGCTGGGTCGCGCCGCCCTTGAGACTGTTCAGCGTGGGCTTATTACGGGCGCCTCCATTCATCGCCATGGCGAGTGCTCCGCGTCACAGACGCACTCCCAACGTCAATATCATTTGGAGTGGCAGCGGAATTTGAAACTGTCTCCAAATGAGCAGATAATTGCTTTTAAAGTTAGTGGTTGGTACACTGATTAAATGACACCATTTACAGGGGTCCTCAGAAGGGAAGGCAAATTGCAACCGATGAATAATAATTGAAAAAAAATAATAAAAACCTAATGTAATTAAAATAGCCCTTTATTGTTTTTTCAGACTTCAGCTGTCACTGTTTCATTAATATTCATTTTTTTTAACATTCATGTATAAAACATGATTCGTGTTCAGGGGGATTTTCAAAAGTGCTTTGAGTGTTAGAGGTAGGTATTTTTTGTTCTTGAAATGCTCTTTTGCATACTTGATATCTGCCAACGCTCAGATTGATGCGCCTGCGTCTCCGTCTGCCCACGACCCCCTGAGATAATACCACAAATGATCATGAAAAAGTACAATCTCCGTGAAATATAACAAATCTGGGTCACTGAATGTACCTGGGATTTGAAACTGCATTTTTTATATGTGTGTTTTTATATGTGTGTTCCTTCTCTTTTTTTTCCTTTTTTCTTTTCTTGTTTCATGCAGCCGCTCTCTCTTTCTTAGGCAACCAGAGCCAGATCTCACGGAGCAGGGTGGCTATTCGAGTCCTGGACATCAACGACAATGCCCCCGAGTTTGCCACCGAGTACGAGGCTTTCCTGTGCGAGAACGGGAGGCCTGGACAGGTAAAGAGGCATCAATCAGTCCGGCCGCTGGGCCATTGGCCCGGGTCCCCTTCCAGAATGCAGCCAGAG
>NC_045157.1:1921274-1936274 GCF_900700415.2 Clupea harengus
ACACACACACACACACAGGAGGAGATAGAGCCATACACTCTCCTTTTCTTTTGCACAGACAGATTCACATTTGAGATTGCATGTGTTTATTGGACTGTTTTTAAACAGTCACTTAATATCTAGTAATTTGTCCCCTTTCCTGTGTATTTAATGACTTTGTGTCATCTCAGAAAGATATCCATTTACATATTGTATTATGGTTTTTAAACAATGTTTGTGCCAGTACATTTCCTAAGGCACAATCTTCCTCTTTGTACTGAAATACATTTCCTCATTTTATGATTTTTTAAACTGACTGCAACGCTTGCTCATTCAGCCCTCGAGATGTCTTCATGCACAATGTGATGTCACATGCGCCTCATTATCTGTGTTTCCTTTTGATCTGTGTAGGCTCCTATGCCCATAGCTGTGTACGTCGTTACTATACATTACAATACATTCACGCGTATTTCTTTCAATGCAAAAAACTCTGATATGGATCAGCTTGCGGGAGCGTTCTGAGGCTCTTTAGAAGTGTGCTCTGGGTATGAACACACAGCGGGTACGTGGAGTATGAACACACAGCGGGTACGTGGAGTATGAACACACAGCGGGTACTAGAGTATGAACACACAGCGGGTACTAGAGTATGAACACACAGCGGGTACGTGGAGTATGAAGCCCACAGCGGGTACGTGGAGTATGAACACACAGCGGGTACTAGAGTATGAACACACAGCGGGTACGTGGAGTATGAAGCCCACAGCGGGTACGTGGAGTATGAACACACAGCGGGTACGTGGAGTATGAAGCCCACAGCGGGTACGTGGAGTATGAACACACAGCGGGTACGTGGAGTATGAACACACAGCGGGTACGTGGAGTATGAACACACAGCGGGTACGTGGAGTATGAACACACAGCGGGTACTAGAGTATGAACACACAGCGGGTACGTGGAGTATGAACACACAGGAGAGGCCAGAGAGGAGTAGATCTTAAAGGAATCATAAGGTGACCTGTTAGTGCTTCAGTTAATTAGATCTACTCTATTATCATGCAGCCCATACATGTGTCTGGCTGTGAAGTAGTGCTTCTTAGAGAAGAAAAACAGGGCAAGATTATCACTAACTGCTTCGCTTGTTAAGACTTGTCATCATATGCGAATCTCTACGTATATATACCGAAACTCACTTGTGCATTTATACTAATGTTAATATTGACCATGAGACCCAGGATATCACCAAAGCCAACTTATTCATCATCAATACATTGTTTGCTGTCTACATTCTGTCTGCATTGAGTTCAGATCGCAAAAACCGCTCACAACATAAAACAGCTTTTACACACTATATGGAGAGCAGTCACGAACAGTGCCATACGCATTCACAGCTTATACAGACTATATGGCAATCCCCAACAGTGCCATACACATTCACAGCTTAGACACACTATATGGACAGAAAACACCGACGGTGCCATACGCGTTCACATCTTGCCCTGCCTTTATTTTCCCAATCTCAAGGGGGTATCCACATCCAGATTGCATGTCCGTGTAAGAAGTTGCTAGGGTCCAGGGGTATGTGTACATCTGGGCCGCCTGTGGTCTGGACACAGTCACTGTCTGCATTCAGTCCCCTGTGCCACATTGGGGTATAAAGATAGGAAACCTTCAGAGTCCATTTGCATGACAATTCCTCTTTCATTTTCCTTAACAGATAACTCAATAAGCGTCCTGGCCAAGCACGACACGTTCCGGCGACAGAAACAGGAAATGTATTTCCTGCCCATCGTCGTGACTGACAACGGCAATCCACCAATGAGCAGCACCAACACTCTGACCATTCGCGTGTGTGGGTGCAGCAGGGATGGCATCGTGCAGTCGTGCAACGTTGAAGCCTATGTGCTTCCCATCGGACTCAGCATGGGCGCGCTGATTGCAATTCTGGCCTGTATCATTCTGCTCTTAGGTAAGTTGCTCTCCAAGGCTTAGCTCTCTGTAAAGGAAATGTGAACCCCATTCTCAGCAATCAAAAATACATCAGTCAGGGTGATTTTCATCTCATTTTGTCATGTCTTCAATTGTGCTGTAAGTGAGAAGTAGCCAAGAATCACTTTGAACGAAACTCATGTATTTTTTACATTGTGCTGGGAGGGTTTAATCATGTCCTTGTTTAATTTTTTTTAACTTTAATTGTCTTATTCTTCAAGTGTTTAATTTTGTCCTGTGCCACTTCAAATTCAAGTAAATTTGTCAATCTGTACAAATTTTTTCTGCAGTCATTGTTGTGCTATTTGTCACACTACGGAGACACAAAAATGAGCCGCTGATCATCAAAGACGACGAGGACGTGCGCGAGAACATCATCCGCTACGACGACGAGGGCGGCGGCGAGGAGGACACCGAGGCCTTCGACATTGCCACCCTGCAGAACCCCGACGGGCTCAACGGCTACCTTCCGCGCAAGGACATCAAGCCCGATCTGCAGTTCATGCCCAGGCAGGGCCAGCACGGCGGACCCAACGGCGTGGACGTCGACGAGTTCATCAACGTGAGGCTCCACGAGGCGGACAACGACCCGACGGCGCCGCCCTACGACTCCATCCAGATCTACGGCTACGAGGGCCGGGGCTCGATAGCGGGCTCCCTCAGCTCCCTGGAGACGGCCTCCTCGGACTCGGACCAGAACTACGACTACCTCAGGGAATGGGGTCCGCGCTTCAGAAGACTTGGGGAGCTGTACTCGGTGGGAGAGAGCGATAAGGAGACTTGACCTAAGACCAATACAGACATCGTTTCTTTTCCCCCCATTTCGTTGTGTAATATGCTACAGGGGTGACCACAACAGTAGACACAAGTCCTTTCAGAGAAAAAAAAAAAGGGGAGGGACCACCTTTTTAAATCCGTAGAGAGACGTGAAACATTAGTCATCTACCACATCCAGTGCATCGTAACGTTGAGCTGAACTTAACAGTGTCTATATTAGGAGGTCTATGAATCTTGTGGAGTGTGATTTAGATTACAGTATGGAGTGTCTAGCAGTCTTTTTTGGGTGTTCGTTGTTCACTGTGACGACCAGAAGCATCAAAATCAGGGGTTCTGGGTCGTGACTCGATGAGGATGGAGAAAAACGGAAGAGACTTTGGATCAGGAAGGCAGACAGACTGTCCCGATACAGCTTGCTGGATGCATATCTGCAGAAGCCAACCCCCAAGGCGAAAAGGCACCATCCCCCCAGCTATCAGAGATCTCTTACGTTCAATCAGAGAGAATGAAAAATAACAACAAAAATTGACCAAAAAGCAATATACTGTAACGATCCACATTACTTCGTTGAATGTATTTATGATTTACTAGAGAAAATAGGCATAAAAGATAACAAAGTATTGGCTTTAATAGGCATTAGTTGAGGTAATATTTGATACTTTAGGTGGCAAAGTTTATTTACAAACTGGACGAGCCAGACGGCTTGCTTTATACAACTCTTTGTATTCACATGCTCCAGATGTGGTTCGCACTCAAAGAATATTAGCCTATAAAAAGTGTGACTTAAGTGAAGACAAAAAATGGAAATGTAGAAACAACGAGGCCTTCTTTTTACAGAAGCGAGCATTAAATACAGATGTATTCAACTGTTTTTGGAGATTGATGTGTTTCCTCAAAGTAGTTTAATTTATATGTCAGTGTATAAATATTCATTGCCCAGTTGTCTTTTTCGTGCTGAAGGTAAATTTGTGTCACTTCAAGTCTTATTTCTTTCCTTATTTCACATTGTTTCTTATTAAGTTAATTCTATTAAATCTCTCACCAAGAAGCTAATTTGTGAAAGCTATACAGTACTGTAAATGACACAGTAATCTCAGCCGCATATAACTGAAGACTACGACGATTCCCATATAGAGAATAGAAGAAAAAGGTGGTATTACGTGTATTATGTGAATACATACTAAATTACAGTGTACCAAATTGTCAATGATTATTTAAGCACAATAGCTGGAGGGAGGGATTTACTTCTTGTTCATATCTGACCCCAGGGCACTCCAAGCAAATACATGTTTTATTAGACAAAAAAAACCCCCATTCAAAACGAAGTACAAAATGCAGACACTTGCGTATTGTCTTACCCTGTACCATACTAAGGAAAACAAAACAAAACAAACAAACAAACAAACAAAAAAACATTGCCTGTAAATAGAGTTTCTGCTGATGTTCTTAGCTTTCTTTCAGGCTATAGGTTGTGTCTATGCACGCTAGCTCATACACTTGAGGATCTCTAAATGGCACTTCAGCAGCGTGCATACTCAATTTGTACCGATACGGTAAATGGCAGTTCTCAGTAGACTGAACAGTATATATATATATATATATAGGGGATAGTCTTACCTGCAAATCATATTTTCTACTGTGCTTTACTGCTTATAAACTTGTATGTTTAATTATTTACTCTCCGTATTGTAATCTAAGATACCCATGTACTGTTTCCTACTTTGTGAAATATATTTTTATAAATATTTTTTGGGTGACTATTTCTTTCTTCCCGAGTTATATAGTTGCTAAAAATACTCTCCAATGTGAACACAAAACATCTCCCCACTGCTCCTTCCCCCCTTGTTTTGCCGTTTCGCGCTGGTGTGTTTCACTTTGGATTTTGAAGAAAGCTTTTAAGGATGTTCAGGTGAGTTACAGGTCACGACAATCACTCCATCCCAAGGCAAAACCGTGTCTCCTTTGTACTGTTTCCTTTCAGACAAAACTGTTCAGGCTCATCTCAAGGTTCACATGCTCACAGACAACGCAGTGCTAAAAAAGGTTCTGCTGTGGGCAGGCCAAAAGAAGTATTGTGTAGGCTGTAGACGGCTTGCCTAGTGGCAATGATAGGGCAAAAATAGTAAAAAATACTGTGTGCAAAACAATGTGTTTCCCTGATGGGTGGGTGTCTGTAATGTTCTGAGTATGACATGCACATTTGAATGAAGCCAATCTGACTGGACCATCCTCTACTGCTGCTTTGTTTAACATATATCACTTTCCCTTGAGAACTATTTTCAGTAATTCAGGAAGTTGCAATCGTAATGATTGTGATGATACATTTTGTCAGAATACATTCTTAAAAGGAGTTCTCAAAAGACAAATGGAATCTTCAAAATACTATTGAATACATTTGGTTTTATATGAAGACTAATTATTATGTTGTAGGCAAGTGGTGTGTTTCTTTCATTTTGTTTTGGAACATGTTACACTTAGTATGTATATTAGTTTCATGTTCTTGGTTTTAACTTTGTGTTTGCAGTATAATCAGAACGAATGCGTCAAATGGAGCTTCCTAGAGAGAATCAAAATTGAACTGGATGTTCCCTGATATGTCGTCCCTATTAATTAAAACTCACAGATACATTCCCAAAATGTGAAAGTTGTTTCAGGTCGATGCCATTTAATGGAATATTCTTCTCCAAGAGCAAAGAGGAGAAGAATCGTAGTCTCTCTGGGAATTATGCTCGTTCAGTCCCACTGGTGTTATGAACAGTTCTCCGAGTGAAATACATTACTTTTAAATTCAAATTTCACTTACTTGATCTGTCAATATTCCTGCCAAACTGAGGCAAATGTTGTTTTGAAGTGTTGTGTTGTGAGAGGATGAAGACTTCAGGTGAAGACCAAAGCAGATCGAACGTGGCTTGTCTCTCTAGGGGGATGAAATTAGCGATGCGTTGAGATCAATTCTATCAACCCAAAAGCCAAATGTTGAGCGTCAGGAGACAAGCAAAGCAAATGTCAACTACTTATCGGTGTGGTTTTGCACTTGAAGTTCTATTTGACTGTATTCTCAACAGATCTGATGTTATTGCTGTCAGAAGGTGCTACCATGGGTGCGTGGCCCTTCATCAGGTTGGCATTAGTGTGTGTGTGTGTGTGTGTGTGTGTGTCTGTGTGTGTGTGTGTGTCTGTGTGTGTGTGTGTGTGTGTGTGTGTGTGTGTGTGTGTGTGTGTGTGTGTGTGGCCCTTCATCAGGTTGGCATTAGGAACTAGGGGATGTGATGACTAATGGCCCTGCAGCAAATGTCAATAACAACATAAGTATGACAACATAAGACCATGTTTTATGCTAACGGTCTTTTCATACAGGGCATATTTGACTTATGAGAGGATAACATGCGCATGCTTGATGCTTTGTTGCTTTTTGTGATGAAAAAAGTAAGAGGAAATAATTGAATGGAGTGTGACTCCGGTGATTAGAAACATGAGAGACATGATTTCAGTCATTTATTTCAGACAGTATTTGAGTCATTCAAACCATAACATATACTCATGGAAGATTGTTTACTATTTGTAGCGTCTCTCTATTGTGATCCTTGAGCTATCGGGCATTGCCTTTAAGTCGATATATGACATCTCTGTTCATCATTATCATCTGATGTCATGACACTAAGAGGGAACTGTCCGCTCATTCTGGAAAATGGCCAACAATGAATGAATGAGTAAATGAATGAATGAGTAAATGAATGAATGAATGAATGAGTACATAAATGAATGAATGAATGTGTGGATGGATGAATGAATGAATGTGTGGATGAATAAATGAATGTCTATGACTTTTTGTCTTGAATCTGAATCTTGTTTTGTGTTTTGCAAGTGTTGCTAGGGGACTGGGCTCTCCGCTATCAATGTGCTGGATCACGACGGCTCTCTGGCGAGATGGACAGACTGCCAATCAGAAGGCTTTGATTGAGAGTCGCTTCAAGCCAGGGCACTTAGTTACTCGAACTCTTACCGTCTTACTCTGTCTTCTACTATCCCACACTGTTCTTGACAGCATCCCAGGCTCTTAACCTTACACTTTCTTCAGAATTCCTTCCAACAGTGTTATACATTTGTATTTGTTTTAAATGAAATGTTAGGAGTGTGATGTGTTTTTTTATTTTGTACAGCACCGCAGTGGCTGTCCTTCAATAGAGCACACATGCTCTAGCCCTACATCAATGTGTGTGTGTGTGTGTGTGTGTGTGTGTGTGCGTGTGTGTGTGTGTGTGTGTGTGTGTGTGTGTGTGTGTGTGTGTGCGTGTGTGTTTTATAAATATGTCTGGCGACACACAAGAGCGTACCGCTCATTCCTCACAAACACACATGTAAAACAAGGTGTGTATGACTACACAAAAGAAGAGGCAGATTGTTTGGTTCACAGCAAGATGTCCTGTCCACTGTTGATGAATGTCTGAATCCTTTTGAAAAGGCTTTCAAATGATTGCAGGAATATCTGGTCTGATATGTAATGTTTAATACAGTACGATTCTATATGTTAAACAGGGATAAGTATAGGCCAGGTTTGTCATCTGTATATTAGTACATAATTGAATGTGTGTGAATCTGTTCTTTCTGTCTGTTGCAATGGAATGTAAATCTACTCCCGAGGGGTTAGTGAGGGACAAGACCAAGGGGGTTTGTTATTCATGAAATGCTTTAATATCTGATAAGACTGACTTAAAAAAAAAATCTAATCTTTCAAGCAGGATTAACAAAGAGAGTAGCTAATGCTCAGAAGATCAAATCACTCTTTGTGAAGATAAAAATCACTCTTTCTGAAGATACGGGCACAAAAGGGGGAGAACTGCGTCTGCGTCTAAGCCTCTCTTTTGTTTGGCAACATGATGTGTGACAGATAATTAAAACTTATCAAAATCTCCGATATAAAGGGCCTTAGTTTGATGAAAACAATCTGGATCTATCTCACGAGAAACACTTTTTAAACCTAGCAGTATCAGCAGATATCAGAAAACACATTTTAGCAATTCAACTGAGAACAAGCTACATGACTGATAACAACCCAAACAGGCCTTTTTCTCCTACCAGCACGGCGTTGGATTCAATCCTCAACAGCATCCAAATGCTTGACTTAATGTCCAAAGAAGCTCAAATATATAGAAATAAAGTAGTATATGTAGCTCTCTATATATAAATTGTATAGAGTAATTAACAATGCCTCAGTGGGAATAAACAGAAAGCAACGTGCATTTGTTAAAATGATTAAGTAAGTATTTACCATGAATATAACTGTATGATCAGGTTTACCTCTGAAGATCCCAATGGTGACACATACTTGACACAAATATAACATTAAGTTGTCTTTTGGAAAAAAAAAGAAGAAAAAACATTATTTCTCAGATGTAGCTACTGTTGGTTAAAACAATAGTATGGTTTACATTCAAATGACTGATCCACCATAATAGTTTGGGTATGTATGACTGCCCATGATATTATATTTGATTTAAATTGTATTCATTTTATTTAGCTCATCTGCTAGTTTCACAATTCATTAGTGGGTGTTGACTGGCACTACTCAAAGTAAAAATCCCTTTCAGTATCGAAAGCCTCATCCTCCACTGGGAATAAGTACCACACATCTTAGCTGCTCTAAAAGACGTCCTTGGACTGAATACATGTGATAGATCTGCTCCTCATTGGTGTGTGTGTGTGTGTGTGTGTGTGTGTGTGTGTGTGTGATAGATCTGTTCCTCATTGGTGTGTGTGTGTGTGTGTGTGTGTGTGTGATAGATCTGTTCCTCATTGGTGTGTGTGTGTGTGTGTGTGTGTGTGTGTGTGTGTGTGTGTGTGTGTGTGTGTGTGTGTGTGTGTGTGTGTGTGTGTGTGTGTGTGACAGATCTGTTCCTCATTGGCCGGCTATAAATTGTGATTTCCTTTCTGGGCACCTTCTTATTAGCCTCTTTTCTGGATAGAACTCTGAATTGAAGAGATGCTGAGATGAGCCAAACATTTCCAAGCTTAGAAAAGACTGTTTGTGTGTGTGAGCTTGTGTGTGTTTGTCTGTGTGTGTGTGTGTGTGTGTGTGTGTGTGTGTGTGTGTGTGTGTGTGTGTGTGTGTGTGTGTGTATTTGTGAATGCTCTGGAGAGCCAGTATAAACAGCAACATTTTTGATGCAGTGTGTTTATGAAATGCTCACTGTTGCATGGGGCGGCCATTGAAATCACTGTTCCTCGGCTCTGTGTGTGTGTGTGTGTGTGTGTGTGTGTGTGTGTGTGTGTGTGTGTGTGTGTGTGTGTGTGTGTGTGTGTGTATGTGTGTGTGTGTGTCGGTAATCAGTCAGAGAGGGAGGATGCAGGCTGTCTGTTGACCCGGCTAGGTCAGCCAGCTCATTTGCAGTCAGAGTGTGTGTGTGTGTGTGTGTGTGTGTGTGTGTGTGTGTGTGTGCAGTGTTCTCTCTGCCTGCAGGTCTGTCGGAGGTGGTTAAACTAAAGAGCAAATCAAATTATCTTCACACTTTTGTCATGTAATGGAAGGGGCCCCCTGGTGACGTGCTCCCACACATATGCATCAGGCCCACACACACACACACACACACACACACACACACACACACATTCATGCATACAAGATGCTAGATGGACACACGAACAAATGGACTTGCACACAAACATAGAAAGACAAGTCTGTTCAAACACGCATTCCCTCTCTCTCTCTCTCTCTCTCTCTCTCTCTCTCTCTCTCTCTCTCTCTCTCTCTCTGTCTGTCACTCTGTCTATCTTTCTTTCTCTCTCTCTCTGTCTCAGTCTCCCTATCTCTCTCTTTTCCTGTCACCCTCTAGAATCTCCCTGGGATCTGATCTAGCCTGCTGCCTCCTGACAGCGAGCGAGGAGCGAGGAGCGAGGAGCAGTAATTACCATGGCCCCCAGTCTCTGGCCCTCATCACACAAATATCAACACATGCAAATGTGGATGTGTGTCAGTCTGAACACTTTAATTAAATCCCTGTGTTCTCTTGGCCTTTCGCCACGCTCCCCTGTGAGACTGTCAGTTCACCACGGTGCACCACCCCGTCAGCATCACTATTTTCCTCCTCCGTGCTGCTCCAAAGCAAACAATGGCTGCATTCTCCGGTACATGGGGGATTTCTTTATCCATTATTGACATGTAGGTCACGGGGTGATTAAGGACTATTAAGTACCGATGTCTTTTATTACACAATCTCAGACGGACTGAGCAATGAGATCGTAGCTGTGCTGAGATGGATTCCCTCCTGCCACGGTGTGTGTGTGTGTGTGTGTGTGTGTGTGTGTGTGTGTGTGTATGTGTGTGTTCAGAGCTCCTCTGGAGATTACAGAGTGGTGCCATATTGTTTGTTTTTGGGTTGTTTCTGTAAAGGCAGATAAAGCGGATTCATTGCTGTAATGAAATGAGCATGTTCCCCTTAAGCTTAAATCCATCATGAAAGACGACACATGTATAGATCAGTGTGCATCTGATTGAGCTGATGTAAGCGATGGAATGCCTAACCTCAGGGGACTAGAGAAGCGACACTAAAGAGCCACAGACACTCCTCTACACACACACACACACACACACACACACACACACACACACACCTCTACACACACACACACTCATACACACACACACACACACACACACACACTCCTCTACACAATGCCTGAACAAAGACGCCTCATCTGCTTGCATCTGTGGGGACTGGAGGCGTCTAAGGTGAAAGTAATGGAATACACTCAAAAGTGCCAGAGACCACTTTTATTCTTCCTTCCCTCACTGATCTGAAGGAAATGGACAAGAGAAAGCAATATGGCTGACAAGGAGAACAAGACAGATGATTGGCCAAGGTAAGATGTAAGCAATATTCCTCTCAGCGGTACAATCACTGTAGCCTCTGTCTGATGAGTGGGGGTGGGGGTGGGGGTGGGGGTGGGGAGAGGGGGGGGGGTAGGGGGGGTGGGGAGGGGGGGTGGGGTAGGGGGTGGGGAGTGGAAGGGGAGTGAACCTATCAAAGGCCTGTTTCTTGCACTCTGATGCAATGGAAGTGCATATGAGAATGCATACTTTCCACCAAATGCACATCTCTGTTGAAAGGCGAATCATCACAGGAGAAACAAAACACCGCCTAATGGGGTCTACTGCCTCATCTCAGGATGCACCGTAATTTGTCTGCACAGACGAGGTTTCACAGAGGAAGATGATAAACTGGTAACAGAAATACCTGAGGTATAAATGTGGCCTGTCGTGCTGTCTGTATATTGCTCCCTGTTCATAACAACTACTGATCGGTGCCGTAAAACACCTAAACGACGACACAAAAACACGTTCACCGAGAGACACCTCTCTTTCTCCTCTGCTCCCATAACTATTCAAAATGGCTGATATCTTTCAAAATGGTCTTCGATATCCCAATTACTCTGTAATATGCTATAGAAGTGTGTGTTTCTATCATTCATCAATGGCCACCCTATTTGTTGCTTTCTGTCCTTGCCTGTTGCGTTTGATTTAGTATCCCATCAAATATAAGAGGAGCATATTATTTTAGATGTGGTACAGCAATGAGCCTCTTCCTGGTCCTATCAGAAAAAAGAACCTGCTCTTGCCTCTAACTCATCGTATTTACACTCTCGCCTCTAAACTCATCGTATTTACACTCTCGCCTCTAACTCATGGTATTTGCACTCTCGCCTCTAACTCATCGTATTCACACTCTTGCCTCTAAACTCATCGTATTTACACTCTCGCCTCTAACTCATGGTATTTACACTCTTGCCCCTAACTCATCGTATTTACACTCTTGCCCCTAACTCATCGTATTTACACTCTCGCCTCTAACTCATCGTATTTACACTCTCGCCTCTAAACTCATCGTATTTACACTCTCGCCTCTAACTTATCGTATTTACACTCTTGCCTCTAAACTCATCGTATTTACACTCTCGCCTCTAAACTCATCGTATTTACACTCTCGCCTCTAACTCATCGTATTTACACTCTCGCCTCTAAACTCATCGTATTTACACTCTCGCCTCTAACTCATTATATTTACACTGGGCAACATCTGATCAGGACCCACCGACTCCAGTGTACTCTTGTGATTGACTGCTATTATAAACACGTGGTGTGTGTGTTTGTGTGTGTGTGTGTGTGTGTGTGTGTGTGTGTGTGCTGTTATAAACACGTGGTGTGTCTGCATCCGTTTCTAGTCAGAGGGATCTTTGGCTCCCCCAACCCTCCAATCACTCTGTCTGAACAATCATCATGCGGGACCTTATTTATTGTCTAATTACTGACAATTAGCAGCTTCAGTAGTTGCCTCGACAACGCCTATCAAGATTGTTCATCTGAGGCCCAGCTGAAATGTCCCCTATGGTATCCTGCTAGGAGTTGCATGACGCTGCACTAGCCTTGTGTGACCAGAGCCAATTCAGTAATGTCAGACACTCAGAGAAGATGGAGACTTTGAGACTATTAAGGCAATGAAACTATGAGATTATGAGACTATGAGATTATGAGACTGAGACTATGAATCAGAATCAGGTTTTATTGGCCAAGTCAGTTTGCACAAACAAGGAATTTGACTTGGTAAAGTGGCTCTCAATGTGCTTACACAAAATACACATTACAACACAATACAAAACAAACAGTGCAACGGTCTAAGAAGTTTAAGAAATATATACAAGGCGGAATGGCTATATACAATGATACCATGAGACTCTGAGACTATGAATGCGATGGAAAAAGGCCTGAACAGGGCCCAGTGTGGGACGAGAGGAGTTGTTAGCGTTATTGGGTGCAGGGGATGGGGGGAAGAAGTTTGGATTTGTGTAATTATGGAGAGAGCACATTGCTTAATGGGGAGCTGTGGGACACCCAGTGACTGAAGTCAAGTGAATTAGTGGAGAGTGTGTCGCGCGGCATATGCTGCCCATTAAAAAGGCATCGTTTTTTGAAGTCGAGGGATTAAATGACCCATTCGTCACAGTCACAAACTGATCGGCCAAGCAGAAGACCTGCAGAAGATGCCATATGAGGATCATTTTGGTTATTCATTTTCATGACAGTTTCCTAACGTTTGAAATTTCTATCAGGGTCTGTTCCGTACTCTCTCCATCTTGTACACTATCCCTTCTCACACAACAGGAGACTTCAGAGAATACTTTTGACCACTGACAAATGAAACGCTAGTGCTTTCAACACTAACACATGTGACGCTGGTGCTTTCAACACTGGCACATGGAACTCTAGTGATTTAAACACTGGCACATGTAACTCTAGTGATTTAAACACTGGCACATGTAACTCTAGTGATTTAAACACTGACACATGACACTCTAGTGCTTTAAATTTACAATTAGTCATTTAGCAGACGCTTTTGTCCAAAGCGACGTACAAGGGAGAGAACAGTCAAGCTAAGAGCAATAAAAAACATGGTGTAACAAAAAATACTACTTTACATAAGAATTAGAAAAACGACCTAGAAAGGAAAAAGAAGTGCAGAAATGTAACTGCTGAAGTTCAAGTTACACTGCTTTTAACACTAACACATGACACTCTAGTGCTTTCCACACCAACACATGACACTCTAGTGCTTTCAACACTAACACATGAAACTCTAGTAATTTAAAGACTGACACATGGAACTCTAGTGATTTAAACACTAACACATGTAACTCTAGAGCTTTCAACACGTACATATGTAACACTTGTGCTTTAAACACTAACAAATGAAACTCTAGTGATTTAAACACTGACACATGACACTCTAGTGATTTAAACACTAACACATGCAACTCTAGTAATTTCAACACTGACAAATGTAACTCTAGTGATTTAAACACTAACACATGAAACTCTAGTGATTTAAACACTGACACATGACACTCTAGTGATTTAAACACTAACACATGCAACTCTAGTAATTTCAACACTGACAAATGTAACTCTAGTGATTTAAACACTAACACATGAAACTCTAGTGATTTTAACACTAACACATGTAGCTCTAACCCTTTCAACCCTGATTAGGTGCCCATGGTCTAGTCTGGACTAGATGAGCTTTTGGCTCTCAGAATAAATCATTGAAGCACCTTGTGTTTCGATACAATTTTATATAAAGGTGCACAGAAAATATTCTCTGAACAATGTTTACTCCTGTCAAATTGATTTCTATCCAACACTAACGGAAAAACACTGTCTTTTCCCAGTATTGGCCAGTTGAGGATAGAGTATTCAGCTGGCTTAATGCTTTTTTGAAGGCTTTGAATCACACAGCTATGGACACGAGTCATTCAAATTTGACTCCCAGTCTAAGACTGCATTGCTCTGGAACATCAGCATACCTATCATCTGTCATTATGTCAGCGAGGGCTGATGTGCAAAATGGCTGTAATCCATTTAGCTGAGAGGAAAATTATTTTGACAGATGAACAAAGACATTGATGATAATTATGCGTTCCGAACTGCATGCTGTACAGCGTCCATCAACAGAATAAGTTTTGACTGAGAAATAGTCCACACAATCAAATATGAAAATGGTATAAGAGGATTAGACAGCATATTTAACATATTTACATCACTTAAAATGGTAATTACATTGATATACGTGTGTGTCTGTTTATGTGTGTGAGAGAGAGAAGAAGTTTGTTCCCACTTCTGCCTTTCCCCTTCTGATGTACCCTGTGTAAAGATATATGTATTGTTTATGTAATCAATTATATATGTATTGTCTATGTAATCACTTGTATGTATTAAACCCAAATGCTTTGGCAATACCCTACCCTGTGTGTGTGTGTGTGTGTGTGTGTGTGTGTGTGTGTGTGTGTGTGTGTAGAGATAGAGCACGTGGGCGGACGGGAGTGTCGTCCAACATTCTGCCCGTACAGAACTGCAGGTCAGCAGACCATCGCTGAAATCTCCTCTGTAGATAAATACAATAGTCCCAACACCACCCTTGATTAATGTTGGACTTGAACTTCGTCCAAGAGTAAGCGTTTTGATCCTCAGCCCAGACAGATTTTAATGGAGGACATTCACACACTTCCATATTTTATCGTTGTACGTAAGCTTTTAACATTTCAAGCAAAAGTGTACAGTGGACATTGTGACAAATTGATCGTATGCCTGTTAACTCAATCCTTTAAAATAGCATCGGTTCATTTTTCAAATCCTGATTTGTTTCCTGCAGTTATTGAATATTACACGGCAAGTGATGGCAAGAAAACACTAGAGGACTTGGAAAGTGA
>NC_045157.1:1938774-1941274 GCF_900700415.2 Clupea harengus
GTGTACGGGGAACTGTGCATCCTTAAGCTCTAGCAACTAAACATTACCAAGGCAATGATGTAAGGTTTTGCTGTCGACTGTGAAGCTTGCAGAACCTTTGAAAGACACCAGATGTATTACGACTCAGCTATTTCAGGTAAAGGTTTATTTTTCATCTAAATGAGTGCACTGCAAAGATCAAATACCCAATCAGGATGAAGACTCAGACTTTTCAATTCTACCATGTTGCAATTAAACATAACTCAGTCATTTGCTTTTTACTTATGCTCTGTATATGGTGTTGAAATCACAAAGTTTGGCTTTCAGGTTGAGGTCAAATCAACGGTAAAGTAATTTTTTTTTAGATCTTTACACAAATCTGTCCATTTCCAAAGTGTTGAAATGTAGCTGAATCGTATGGAGAGTCAGGTCTTCCACCTGAATAATGGGATGGGCAGCTGAATGTGTCGGCTTCTTCTTGTTGGTCAGAGATTTCAGAAATTCTTATTCTAAAATGCTGGTGCCAGAGTTTCAGCATGAGTGGACACAATCTGAGCTTTGAAGTCTGATCATGTCTGAAGTCTGATGTCGCATTAGTCGGCAATGGCTGAAGTCTCGTATTTCAGACCTCTGCATTATCAAACGAATGTGCTTCAGTTAAAGTGGCTAAAGACCTGCGAGGAGAGAGAGAGAGGCCTGTGATTTCGAATAAGCAATAATGACCTGTTATTTCCTCGGCCCAAACAGAGAGCAGAGACACAGAGAGATGTTGAGAGGCTCCACCTGTGATCTTTCAGTCCCATTGAAACACAGCAGATAAACAGGGCGTGGTGAAAAAGCACTTTTCTATGGGTGTCTCACATTAAAATTGCAGTAGAATCACGTAGAGTCTACGGTCTGTACAGATCACACTGAATAATGCAACTTTAGATATCTGCTGGAGCCGTGGAGACTGAACTGTGCTATTGATCTGTCCACTGTTCAAGTCTTCCTATGTGCTTTAAGCCCAGCGGACATCCTAAATGGAGCTAGCAGTAAAGCTACATGCTACACACACCCCCATCCATACTTACACACACACACATCCATACTTACACACACACACACACACACACACACACACCCATCCATACATACACACACACATACAAAAACATACCCATCCATACACACACAGACACACTCTCCTGTGTACCCTCTCCTGTGCCTACCCTCTCCTGTGCCTACCCTCTCCCGTGTGCTCTCTGCCCAGAATGAGGGAAATGAACGCTGACATGTAGTCAATATGTCACACAAAAAAAAAAAAACATTTCTGTGCCTAACGAGTGCTGCGGGATCTAACGATGTCCTTGTCAGAAGATTATGTGTGATCCTTCAGAAATGAGGTGAATCACAGAAAACTGATTTTCAGAACTAATCACAGGATAAAAGAGCAAATGATGTCTAGATGTAGATCCCCACGATCTGGGTTTAACACACTCTCACTGCAACTGGGTTTAACACACTCTCACACTCTCACGGCAACTGGGTTTAACACACTCTCACACTCTCACGGCAACTGGGTTTAACACACTCTCACTGCAACTGGGTTTAACACACTCTCACACTCTCACTGCAACTGGGTTTAACACACTCTCACTGCAACTGGGTTTAAACACACTCTCACACTCTCACTGCAACTGGGTTTAACACACTCTCACACTCTCACTGCAACTGGGTTTAACACACTCTCACTGCAACTCGGTTTAACACACTCTCACACTCTCACTGCAACTGGGTTTAACACACTCTCACACTCTCACACTCTCACTGCAACTGGGTTTAACACACTCTCACTGCAACTGGGTTTAACACACTCTCACACTCTCACTGCAACTGGGTTTAAACACACTCTCACACTCTCACACTCTCACTACAACTGGGTTTAACACACTCTCACTGCAACTGGGTTTAACACACTCTCACACTCTCACGGCAACTGGGTTTAACACACTCTCACACTCTCACGGCAACTGGGTTTAACACACTCTCACTGCAACTGGGTTTAACACACTCTCACACTCTCACTGCAACTGGGTTTAACACACTCTCACTGCAACTGGGTTTAAACACACTCTCACACTCTCACTGCAACTGGGTTTAACACACTCTCACACTCTCACTGCAACTGGGTTTAACACACTCTCACTGCAAATGAGTTTAACACACTCTCACTGCAACTCGGTTTAACACACTCTCACACTCTCACTGCAACTGGGTTTAACACACTCTCACACTCTCACACTCTCACTGCAACTGGGTTTAACACACTCTCACTGCAACTGGGTTTAACACACTCTCACACTCTCACTGCAACTGGGTTTAAACACACTCTCACACTCTCACACTCTCACTACAACTGGGTTTAACACACTCTCACTGCAACTGGGTTTAACACACTCTCACACTCTCACTGCAACTGGGTTTAACACACTCTCACACTCTCACTACAACTGGGTTTAATACACTCTCACTGCAACTG
>NC_045157.1:1946274-1958774 GCF_900700415.2 Clupea harengus
AGACTCAACTCCCCTCAGAAGCATTTTATGTCGACGCTTGACCAAGTGTAAGGTACAAATGTAGGTAATAATCTGGTGTTCAAGTTCAAGTTATGAGAGTAGTGTCAGGCTTAGAAAATACAAACGGCTCAGTCTATTTTCAAACTAACATTTATGATTACGGGAGACGCTAGTGTTTTACCATATTTGTAAAACGCACATAAGTTATACATATATGTTTCTCTCAATCAACCCAAAATCAGACCAAATGTGTGAAACAGGTCCTCTGTACTTCACATGACTTGCATACATTGCCAGCCTATGGTGGTGATATCTATGTTCTGAGACGGGCTGTTCCAGAAGAACCACCTGTACAAAAGAGCATCCCTGTGAGAGGCTTTCATTTCTGGCCTCTGCAGAATCAGCCATGAGAGAGTCATGCTCTGGCCTAGGGTAATAATCTGGCCTAGGGTAATAATCTGGCCTAGGGTAATAATCTGGCCTAGGGTCATATTCTGGCCTAGGGTAATAATAACGGAATGCATTCATCACTGTGCGCTGTCCATCGTATACCGTGTGGTTATAAATACACAGGACTCTCTTGAAGTTTAATCTATTGTCCTTTTTTGACTTTATTTCCTTGAAGCTGAGCATAACCGTGCCCCAGTGCAGAGTCAGGGAGTGCATGCACACGAGCCCTTCACTCAGGTAGGATGCAGGACAAGTATACAGGATGTCTGTGTTACTGTGTTATCAGGGCTGCAGGGGAGTGCACTGTAAGATATATATAAACAGTGTATTTGATCACACCTATACTCTACTACCTTATAATCTTATGAACTTGCTCTGTATTTATGAGCTTGACACCGGGGCGAGATCCGACCGAACCTGCTGAACCATCTGGGTGTACATTTTACTCGTTTTACATTTTCTATCTTTCTCTCCCCCTTTCTCTCTCTGTCTCTCCCTTTCTATCTTTCTCTAACCCTCTCTCTCTCTCTCTCCATTTCTCTCTCTCTCTCCCTTTCTCTCTATCCCTTTCTCTCTCTCTCTCTCACTAATACTCTATTCATCGTGCTTGCACAGCATGCTCAGTGAAACAGAGTTGTCCAAAGCACAGAGCTGTTACAAGATGATGGCCACAAATGAGCCCGCTGTGGCCTGCGTATGGAATATGCACCATTGTGTCATTTTCTGTGTAGCTTTTGTGAGTTCTTCTCTTCTTTACCGTTTCTATCTGGTATGGTGAAATTAATCTGAATTGACTCCATATATTTAACAACCGATGCATATATCTATGGAGAGCATATACTTTTTTTTTTTTTTTTTAAAGATTTATTTTTGGGCTTTAATCGATAGTCTTAGTGAAGAGTGGGACAGGAAATGAGAGGTAGAAGAGGCGGGGAGTGGACAGGAGAAATGACATCAGGCCGGAATCGAATCTGTGTCCTCCATGGGCATCAAGCCCGAATGTGGTCGGGGCTACTGGTTGCGCCACAGTGCTGATGTGTCAGTCAAACTGAATGTAATGCACAACCCAATGAATATGCACAACTGTAAATGATAGCAAGTAAATACACAGGATGGATGCCAATTTGACCAAATTCACCTAAATGACCAAATACACCTGAATGCATGAGATAGAAAATAACATAACCTGAGACGAATAACCAAACCTGAAATGACTGGGTGAAGGAGAGAACAGACAGGATGATAGAATAAGAGTGCAGGGGAAGAGAGGATCAGACAGATAGAGTGATAGAATAAGAGTGCAGGAGAAGAGAGGATCAGACAGATAGAGTGATAGAATAAGAGTGCAGGGGAAGAGAGGATCAGACAGACAGATAGAGTGATAGAATAAGAGTGCAGGAGAAGAGAGGATCAGACAGACAGATAGAGTGATAGAATAAGAGTGCAGGGGAAGAGAGGATCAGACAGACAGAATGATAGAATAAGAGTGCAGGGGAAAAGAGGATCAGACAGACAGATAGAGTGATAGAATAAGAGTGCAGGGGAAGAGAGGATCAGACAGACAGATAGAGTGATAGAATAAGAGTGCAGGGGAAGAGAGGATCAGACAGACAGACAGATAGAATGATAGAATAAGAGTGCAGGGGAAGAGAGGATCAGACAGACAGATAGAGTGATAGAATAAGAGTGCAGGGGAAGAGAGGATCAGACAGACAGACAGATAGAATGATAGAATAAGAGTGCAGGGGAAGAGAGGATCAGACAGACAGATAGAGTGATAGAATAAGAGTGCAGGGGAAGAGAGGATCAGACAGACAGATAGAGTGATAGAATAAGAGTGCAGGGGAAGAGAGGATCAGACAGACAGATAGAGTGATAGAATAAGAGTGCAGGGGAAGAGAGGATCAGACAGACAGATAGAGTGATAGAATAAGAGTGCAGGGGAAGAGAGGATCAGACAGACAGATAGAGTGATAGAATAAGAGTGCAGGGGAAGAGAGGATCAGACAGACAGATAGAGTGATAGAATAAGAGTGCAGGGGAAGAGAGGATCTCCACACTCAAAGACAGGAGAAGAAGAAGCAGCCGCACAAAGAGCAGAAGAAGAAGAAGAGAGAAGAGGCAAGAGGCAGGAGGAAGAAGAAGAGAGAAGAGGAAGACCCCAAACACTCTAATGTGTTTTCTTTTGTACCTCAAGACCCATTGCTATGCATTTGCCACCAGCCAATCCCTTAAGGCCACCATCTGTCCTTGATGCCCTAAGATAACGTTCTCCCCCCACCAACCCTCATCATCTGAGTATCGCCGGGCAGAGGTTACAATGGGCAAGTCAAATTATAAAGGGTTAGCTTTAACAGGTGTATGGATCGCAGACTCCAGCAGTGGTGTGCCTCCTCCTCTGTCGGATCATTATTCCGAAGGATAAATCTGGGGTATAAATAGGCTCATGAACTTCTCGGGCAGAATTGAGGGTGTTATCAAACCTTCACTATTTGCTGTATTGATTTGCATCTTGGTGGCTGGTGGAAGGCGTCTGAAAATCCTGGATGAAACAAAATCCTCGAAGGAACAAAAATGATTTTTTTCCTTTTTTTTTATATACATATGAAGGACGGTTTCGTCATGGTCGATTGGCTTTTCCGTCCATGTATTTGTCATTTATTTAATGATGTTGTTGCATTGCAGGAGTGGGCTCCAACACACTGGACTGCATATTACTGGCTTTTAATGGTAATTAGTTTTATACTATAATT
This sequence comes from Clupea harengus, assembly GCF_900700415.2. Taxonomy (NCBI): domain Eukaryota; kingdom Metazoa; phylum Chordata; class Actinopteri; order Clupeiformes; family Clupeidae; genus Clupea; species Clupea harengus. Next base: position 1,949,478 of record NC_045157.1, read on the forward strand.
GAAGATTCAGTCTTAGGTTTGATCAGTCAGGATTCAGGTTTATTCTTGTACAATGGTGGCCAACCACTGTGAGACAGAGACTTGAAGATCCACCCTTCCTCTCAGAGCTTCACCTCAGCATATCTGATTATCCCTTGAGGTACAGTCTGTTAAATACACTGATAGTTAAGGGGTGTTACCGTCTATTCAAACGGGCCATGGGTACACAGCTCTTTGTCTCGACCGGGGGAGGGGGAGGTGAAAATCTCTGTCTCACCTCACTCCTCAGGTCAACCCAAAAATACCTTCACCCAGGAATGTTTACATGCTAGTTAAATCCAAATAAAAGTAACAATTATAACTAGGTATAAGATCATAACTATACCGGTCCCTTCACTTTCCACACCAAGATGATAGTGCAGTACACGTAGCCGACCACTAGAGCCATGAGAAGCTTTGATCTTATTGTTCCTGTAGTTAGTGACTCATTCATTCAGCTTAAAGTTTCAAATATCCATCAACCAACACCACGTCTACACTGTTACATAATCTATGTGTTCGGACGTCTATGACATCTGTTAAGCTTGCAGGTGGGGGGGACATGTTAATTTGTGGCAGGCAGCAAATAAGACATGAATTTGACCAGGAATATGAGCCAACCCTTTTCTGTTTAGACGGAAATGTCAATGTGTGGCATATCGGTCCCCTGGGCACGTACACACACACACACACACACATGCCATGATGGCTAAATGACACTGGCCCATTATCGATCTCGCTGTGGAAATGTTTGCCATTTCTCTCCAAGTGCACTAATGCAGCCCCCAAAGAATGGGCAGCGCTGGAATGAGATTTTGTTTTTTGTTTTTGTTGTTTGTTGTTTGTGTTTTTGTTTGGTGGAGCACTGACAGCCATGGTTACGAGCCACAGACCCAGAGCTGAGAGAGAGAGAGGGCGCTGGGAGAATGTGCCACTCCCGGCATGCATAGATGTGATCAGCAGGCCACTTCATTTCACTTATTACCACCACTAATACTTACACCTGCACTTTACATATACTTATCATACCTACACTTCTTACCTCAATTGCTGCTATTCTTGTCCCAATTACTGTTCATATTGCATATCTATTTCTTACTGTTCATATTGCATATCTATTTCTTACTGTACATATCTATTTATTCACTTATTACACTTTACATATGCACATACTCTGCACTTTTTGCTATTTTGCACTTCTGGTTGGATGCTAAACTGCATTTCGTTGCCTCAGTACTTGTACTCTGTGCAATGACAATAAAGTTGAATCTAATCTAATCTAGTGCCAGGAGATGCCATCTCAGCAGGCTAGTGCCAGGAGATGCCATCCTCAGTGTGGGCACCAGCACCCAGGCCTCACGTGACTGCCACGCACTCACCTCACCACGTCACCCTGGGAAGAGACAGACATTTCACAGTTATATTGGATAACTTGCCAAGAGACCCTCATCGTCATTCTCCCATTACCAAACTACGGTCTTTGTACTGCGAGTATATGGCATGGAGGCGCTTGGCTTATTTAAATCCTATGAAACGAACGGGTTAAATGAGACCTTTTCCTTTAAAGTCCAGTAAATAATCAATAACACAGCTCCAGGTGATACGCAATATTTTCATGCATAATGTAAGTAGAATAACTAAATACACCTAACACAAATTGAGCAGAAAGTTCTTCCTTTATTCTCTCTCTATGTGTAATTCCAACGAACGCAATAGAAAAGCTCAGGCTAAAATGACGAACGAATTCAGGGCCTAATTTTTTTCGCTGTGCAAACTGGTTCATATTATTTCTGCAGTGTATGAAGGACACGGAGAGCTAAAATCACAGATGTAGTCCACCGGGTATCCCCTTAACGTCAGCGTCAGCACTTCCACACAGCGGCATCTCGCATATGGTGGGCTTCAGCCTGGAAATCATCTGTGGAGAAGACAGAGACAAGGTATGCTGACCGTGGTGGGTTATCACCGTGTGTGTGTGTGTGCACGTGTGTGTGTGTGTGTGTGTGTGTGTGTGTGTGTGTGTGTGTGTGTGTGTGTGTGTGTGTGTGTGTGTGTGTGTGTGTGTGTGTGTGTGTGTGTGTGTGTGTGTATGAGGGAATGAAGACAAGACAGAGTGGTAGCCAAAGAATGAGGCAGGCTATGCTAGAAAAAGATAACTGTATACGATGAGATCCTACTGTGTCTACAACAAGAACACGCTGGACACGGTCTAAACATATCTATCGAAAAAATATTAAAAGAAATGAAGTAACATCATCTACTATGATTTTACGATTAGTCGAGGAATTTAAATAGCTTTTTTCACGATAGCTGTCCTGTTGTATGAAGGCATTCATATTGGGTGTAAAAATATAATTACTGGCATGAGCAGCCAATCAATCACAAGCTACCATACAGGTTGATCATCATTACATGTATTGGTAGCTACTGTTGTCAGGAGGCCATGTTAGTTCCTCGTCCAGTTAGCTAGGTATACTGAATAGAGTCACACACAAGGGTGACACTGAGGCAAAGGGACTGTCTGAAGCAGTTTGTCTCCAGAGGCTAAAGAAGACGCCACAAAAACAAGATTGTCGTGACAGGACAAGACAGAAAAGACAGAAAAGCACAGAGCAGAAACCAGCGTGGCTTAAGACACTACAGCGGGCCATGTCGTGACAGGACTAGACAGAAAAGCACAGAGCAGAAACCAGCGTGGCATTAAGACGCTACAGAGGGCCATGTCGTGACAGCTGGTTTTCTGCTGGACAGGTCAGGTAACGTTGATAAACAGAATAAAACAAATAAATGAATGAACAAACACCTCAGACATTATTATTAGTTGATGAAGAGAATAATATATGTGTATTATATGTTATATGTATATATGTTAGTATTATATGTATAGGCTGCTATATGTATATTTAGTATTATATGTATAGGTTGTTATATGTTTAGTACACCGTATTGTATATTTATCTTGTATATTTAGTAAGGTTATTTATGTTTATTAAGTGTAAATTATGTTCATAGTACTTGTGCAGAGTGTACGTCATGGTTTGTTATGTTATATTATGTGATGTTATGTTATGGTAGGTTTGGGTGGCGCCTTGTCATAAGAATTTCAGTGCCCAGTCTGACCCTGTGTCATTTTGTGCATCTGACAAATAAAAGACTTGTAACTTGTAATTCGTAAGATGACAGGATTCAGACCTCATGACCACCTGAGCATCATATAAACACAATGCATGTTCCGAGTCTGCTCAGGACACTGGTCAGTGAAGTACTGTAATGCCAGTTTATCAACCGAGAATTTAAATCCATCTGACAGGTCCACAAATTAGATTTTTTTTTTGCACCAAATATTATAAAACAATATGCTTCGGAGCAAAAATGATATTATATTATTTATAAAATAATAATTTATTTATAAAATAATAATATAATTGAATGTAATATAACGGAGCATCTATTGAATGCAAATTAGGGGGCTGCAGTGGGTCTCTCTGGGCGATGGTGGGATTGAAGCTGTTTTTTTACGAGAACAGATCTCTATGGTTTTTACGGGAACAGATCTCTATGGTTTTAACAAGAACAGATCTCTATGGTTTTAACAAGAACAGATCTCTATGGTTTTTACGAGAACAGAACTCTACGGCTGCTGTGTTTCTCTACTTTGTTTTCCTTTCTTATTACTTTTTGAAGACTTGGATTTGAGCGGTTATGGGAAGCTCCACGAGAAAAAATCTGGGATGGAGTTTGTTTGTTCTTGAGGCCTCTTCTGGCCTCTTGCAGGTGTGTGTGCGGATTGATTTTTCCTGCCAGAGTAGAGGGGAGTTATTTCCTCTCCGCGGACTCTCCACCTGGACTCCTCTTGTTTTCCCAATCATGCGCTGAGTAGTGGAGGAGAAGTCTGCACTGGTTTTTATTGTTGGTTTCGTTTCACCCATAACTCTGATAATGTACTCATCATCGGAACATTTTCAGCTGATACACTCTTACAACAACACCAACCCGATCTAACAATTATTTTTTTTTTCTTTTTGCTCTTACTGTAGTTGTAGCTTTGTAAACCACTGTGTTCTTCAAAAACATCCTCATTTCAGCACTCCGCTGTATCTTCATGCTTGGTGCTTGATGTGATCGACTGGGTTAATGTGACCTGCCAAGCAAACTGGCAAAGCATGCTGGAACTTGGCATTGGTGCTTGGTGGTCAGTATGTGGCCGACCATTTGCCTGATTGAAATGCTGACTATTAGAGCAACACAGTCTCCCCATTGAACTGCTCCATCCCATATAGTGTTATGATATTCAGGGGAAATGAATGGGCTGCAACCCTCCGATCCCCTAAGCTGCTCTCTATGTGCTTACAAGAGCCTTTTAGATAATAAGGATGTGCCTCAATGCTGTTGTTTTAAATGATTCTCTGATTTAATTTTTTTACTTTGTTTTTTTGTTTTATTTTTTTTATTTTTATACTTAATTTCTGAGTTGTTTAATGTGTTTTTTTATTTATTTTGTCTGTTTTGTTTTGTTATGGTTTGTTTATTTATTGTTCTTCTGTGTTCTACTATGTAGCCTCAATCAGGGCATTGCTGCAAAAGAGCCCTGTGCTCAGTCAATTCTCCCTGAATAAACAATGATGATGATGATGATGATGATGATGAGGAGGAGGCGAGACGACAGCAGGACTCCCTCTGTAGTTTCTGATGAAATGTGACACCAAAAGGTTATAGTATGATGTATGACGAGGTTTTTTTTCTTTTCTTTCTGCCTTGATGGGCAGGTTTGAATGTGATTCAAAATATAGTCTATGAGCCAGCCTCCAAGTTTGGATATACTTAGAGAGTGCAATCCATTTGATACCTCAATACAAGCAGAAGTAAGTTGAAACCACATCTCACTGTGTTGTGAAAACAAGGCCTGGTGGAAATTACTGCCCTGCAGAATAACCATGGCAACGGAATGCAATAAGTAGTGAGGTACGTAGTGTGGAATACATCTCACAGGATGTCTTTTTTGCTGCCTTTTTTTGCACTACCATAACCTCACTTTAAAGTAAACTTATGCTGCTGTACATGTATCTGTATGTTTATAACTATATCTATATGTATATCTATATGTAGGACATGTCTTGCCTTATCTGTTGTTGTGCGTGTGCACTTTATATGTTTCACCGTGGGAGAGTGGGAAACGTTTTTTTCGATTCCTTTGTATGTCTTAACATGCAAAGTAATTGACAATAAAGCTACTTTGACTTTGACTTTGAATGCACACTTGGATGCGGTATGAAGTGCTCAGTTTGCCTGATGAGGCTGCCAATGGAGAACTGGACACTGGAGTCTCACTGACAGGTGAGTGAAGCTTATTTGGTAACACTTTACTTTACCAAGTATTCACAAAGCATTATAAACACATTTATTAAGGGTTGTAAAGTATTCATTATATCTCATAATGTTTGAAATAAGTCTACAACTATTTACAGTATGCATAGTAATGAAAGCACTCAAAAAGGGTTACGATGTTATAATATGAGCCTTTACAACAGTGTCAGAATGCATAATAAAGCTTATTTTACTTCTTGATAATGGCCCTGCTCACATCCTTGTTTCATGTCATGTTTTTTTTTCACCAAATGCTCTTCGTGGAGCCAAATGTGACTCCACACAAGCGTTCATGATCATAGCTGTGTCTGGCGTCTGATCATGTGACTCCACACAAGCGTTCATGATAATAGCTGTGTCTGGCGTCTAATAATGTCGTTATTAGTTGTCCTTGTTTCCATTCAAAGTCACTATGGAACATCATGTGTGTGTTTATCAGAGGCTGTGTGTTGAGTCAGGTTTGACATCATGTGTGTGTGTTTATCAGAGGCTGGGTGTTGAGTCAGGTTTGACATCATGTGGGTGTTGAGTCAGGTTTGACATCATTATGTGTGTGTTGAGTCAGGTTTGACATCATGTGTGTGTTTGTCAGGTTTGATATCATGTGTGTGTTTATCAGAGGCTGTGTGTTGAGTCAGGTTTGACGTCATGTGTGTGTGTTTGTCAGGTTTGACATCATGTGTGTGTTTGTCAGGTTTGACATCATGTGTGTGTTTGTCAGGTTTGACATCATGTGTGTGTTTGTCAGGTTTGACATCATGTGTGTGTTTGTCAGGTTTGACATCATGTGTGTGTTTGTCAGGTTTGACATCATGTGTGTGTTTGTCAGGTTTGACATTATGTGTGTGTTTATAAGGTTTGACATCATGTGTGTGTTTGTCAGGTTTGACATTATGTGTGTGTTTGTCAGGTTTGACATCATGTGTGTGTTTGTCAGGTTTGACATCATGTGTGTGTTTGTCAGGTTTGACATCATGTGTGTGTGTTTGTCAGGTTTGACATTATGTGTGTGTGTTTGTCAGGTTTGACATCATGTGTGTGTTGAGTCAGGTTTGACATCATGTGTGTGTGTTTGTCAGGTTTGACATCATGTGTGTGTTGAGTCAGGTTTGACATCATGTGTGTGTGTTTGTCATGTTTGACATTATGTGTGTGTTTGTCAGGTTTGACATCATGTGTGTGTTTATCAGGTTTGACATCATGTGTGTGTGTTTGTCAAGTTTGACATTATGTTCTCTTATTACAGTCAATGAAGTAACATCAGGAGGGGAACAAAAACTGACTTTCATTTCACCCAACAAAATGAATCTAAATAGTCAGAGTGAAAGTAAATATTGTATTTTTGATGATATTGATAACAGCAGTCTGTGGATGAATGATCATCTGCACACGTTCTAGACACACACCCCTATTATTGACGCACACACACACATCCCTATTATTGACGCACACACACAGGCTCTAGGACCCCTGTGGGCCCGAGCGCTAAATCTAAGTCACTTTTCTCCTCTCGCATTACTTACTCTATATTCCGTGGCATAAAGTTGAGAGAAACTTCCCTTGATAGATGAGATGTCCTTGGGGGGGACACGCACAGCACAAGTGGAGGAGGAGTATTGATTATGCTGCAAGGTAAGCATTTAGCACACTCCCCCGATGCAAATAACACTTTTTTTCTTCTTCCTGGCTCGGCAGACTTGCATTGTGAGAAGACTCTGCATACGGAGACTGTTGACAATGTCTGAGTCACTAAACCCTGCCGAGATGGCCAGGAAGAACCCACAATGCACTGCTGCAGTATTCAAATTGGTCGAGGGCTCTCTTTGCTTATCCCTATTTGTCTTTCAAGCTGTCAAACTCTTCCATACAGACACTAAGGCCATGCCCTGTATATGTGTTGTCTTGTATGGGTGTTGTTTAGTGAAAGAGAGAGAAAGAGAGAGAGAGAGAGAGAGAGAGAGAGAGAGAGAGAGAGAGAGAGAGAGAGATTTGGTCACATCCACTGCAACAGCAGAGACATTGTGAGATTATCTACATTGCTCTTCTCCCGTATCAGATGCTGCTGCTAAGATATCCGTTGGTCTTTTACGATCTTTGTGGTCTTTTTTGATTCAGTTCATTCGTTGAATGATTTGGGAGGATATAATAAAAAATATACATCTTTCACCTACCTATTACTAGATAGTGAAAAGGCATGTATGCGCAAAATCTTACCCCATAAAAGTACAATCACCTCTTTGTAGCATCAGTTGAGTCATGACATACCCTCTCTCCTCTTCCCCATCAAAGAAGTGTCTGCTGTGTTTCAGCACGTGTCCCTCCCTATCAGCCCTGCTGGAGACAAAGGAGTGAGGAGCACAGGAGGTCTGTGAACAAGATGAGAGAGAGAGAGAGAGAGAGAGAGAGAGACAGGGAGAGAGAGAGAGAGAGAGAGAGAGAGAGAGATGAAGGGAGGGAGAGAGAGAGAGAGAGAAAGAGAGTGAACGGGAGAAGTACTGAGAGAGAGAGATAAAGGGAGAGAGAGAAGGACAGAGAGGGGGAAAGAGATGAAGGGAGAGAGAGAGAGAGAGAGATAGAGGGAGAGAGGGAGAGAGGTGGGCTAGGAGGTGGGGGACTGACTGACCTTTCTGGGCGCTGCTCTTATTGAAGCTGTCCTGCAGCTTTGTCTCCGGTGATATTTACATTAACATTTCAATACATCCAGCTTGGTCCCAGATAAAACATTCATGTGACCTTTAAGGAGGAAGACTTACTTAAATGCTGTCATGTCATTTAACCTTAAAAAGCCTTATGTGCGGCTGGGGTGCATCAGTGGACTGGCCCTCATTATTGTAGGGAGTGCTGGTCACACCGCCATGGTGGAGGATCCTGTCCTGCGGCTGAGCACAGGCACGATGAGACAGCCCCGCAAGCTCTGTGGTCTGCACACACACACACACACACACACACACACACACACACACACACACACACACACACACCTCACACGCTGGGAGACTGTGTCAATAAACAAGGTGCTTCCAATTATGCTGTGCGCACATCTACACACACACCTGGGCTCTTGCACACACACACACACACACACACACACACACACACACACACACACACACACACACACACACACGTGCGTGCAGAAGCACACCCAAGCCGCATCCACTGTGAACAGAAACAAAATGGATGCCTGCCCTTTGGGAGCCCCAGCAAATGAATACTGTTGACAGAACAATTAGCATTTAAAAGGCAGAATAACCTTTACTCAATACATCATTTTTATTGGTCTGGACTCTCAGCTCCAGCTGGCATCCCCACCCTGGGGTGAGCAGGAAGGTGGAGGAGACGGGGCGGGTGGGGGTCCCTGTGTGTGTGTGTGTGTGTGTGTGTGTGTGTGTGTGTGTGTGTGTGTGTGTGTGTGTGTGTGTGTGTGTGTGTGTGTGTGTGTGTGTGTGTGTGTGTGTGTGTGTGTGTGTGTGTGTGTGATGGCCCCCAGAGATCAGCCTCAAGGCAATGCAGGTGCCTCTGCCATGACAGACCCTCGTAGGCGGAGAGGGCTCCAGGAATAAGCAGAGCTCAATAACAATGGCCACCCATCTGTGTCACTGTCCACCTACCCATGGACACACCATGTGTGTGTGTGTGTGTGTGTGTGTGTGTGTGTGTGTGTGTGTGTGTGTGTGTGTGTGTGTGTGTGTGTGTGTGTGTGTGTGTGTGTGTGTGTGTGTGACCCATGGACACGCCATCACCAGGAGTGTGTGTGTGTGTGTGTGTGTGTGTGTGAGACCCATGGACACAGCATCACATGTAGGGGTCACATGCATGGACACACCATCACCAGGGAGGGATCATCCACCTACCCATGGACACGCCATCACCAGGAGTGTGTGTGTGTGTGTGTGTGTGTGTGTGTGTGTGTGT
>NC_045157.1:1963774-1966274 GCF_900700415.2 Clupea harengus
TGTGTGTGTGTGTGTGTGTGTGTGTGTGTGTGTATGTAATGGAATGTAGAATGTAGAACTTCTGAGGTGCAATTGATAGCCTCTCTAGCTAGGGCATCAGTACATGCAGAAGAAGACAAAGGTGAATGAGCTAGAATGGAGAATGTTCACAGGCTAGAATGAAGAACATTCACAGGCTAGAATGGAGAACATTCACAGGGGAATGGCTGGGATTGTTTATGGCTTGGTCCGAAACACTATTTTTGTTTCTCATTTACAGAGACAGGACTGTGTCGGAACACTGGAGCTGTTTTGACCGTTACCCTGAACGGACAGCTAAAGGATTGTGAGGAGCATTTATTTTCCAAAAGCCAGGACCGAGAGACATGCAGAGGCAGCTTTTAGTTTTCATGCTCCCAGCAGAGAATCTAAGAATGGCTGAAACTGTGGAAACCTTTAAGCGAGATCTTAAGACGTACCTCTTTAATCTCGCCTATTATTTCTTTTTGATATTCATTGTGGTTCTGTGGTCTGTACTGTAGTAATATGTTTGTGCTTCACATTCTCCAGGAGAGTGCTCGATCGTCTCATTTGAGAGGTCAGTGAAGAATGTTTTACAGTTCTCCTATATTGACTTCCCTATACGGGCTTCCCTTTGTGTCAAACATGTGTTTGTATCCCGCGCCCCCATTTCCTTCTGTGAAGCGCATTGTGTTGCCTCTTGGTATGAAATGCGCTATATACATACAAAAGTGTGATTTGATTTGATTAGATTCTTTGAATTTTACAAAAAGTGTATGAGATTAGAATCGCGAGTGGACCTCTCAATTACGCAGGCAGTTTATGCTGAGTTTAGCTTTTTACATTTAGATTTAGTCATTTAGCAGACACTTTTATCCAAAGCGACTTACGAGGATGTATACACATTTACACTGATGGCACACTGCACATCAGGAGCAATTAGGGGTTCAGTGTCTTGCTCAAGGACGCTTTGACAGGGAATTGAACTAGCAACCTTCTGATTACTAAACGACTTCTCTACCTTCTGTACCACTGTCGCTCTCAGATGATTTGATGTGTAAATGATCAGATCACCTGCATTCACAAAGCTTCTCACAATTGGTCCACATGGACGCTTGGCATTACTACTTAAAAATTGCCTAAGATGAGGATGAGGATATCCAAATTGAAGTTAGGAGCGAACACAGCAGAGCTGGTGTGTCTGGATTTTGTGGAGGATGGAGGTTTGCTGCCCCTGAAACTGAGGCGCTTTGCTTGGTGATGGTGCTCGACAGTGGTGGCAGCATACACTGAGGTTGAGAGAGAGTGCCTGCCATTTAATGATCTACTTATCCATACTGGAAGATTTACCCACCTATCGAAAATAAAACAATCGTGTTAGCCTTCTGTAAAATTATTTTATACCCAACAAGCCTAGCTGGCTGGCTAATTATGGGGTGCCAAGTGTAACAGACCTTATTTTGCTCACAGAACACATTCTGTGCTACGACAGGTATTCATTTAACACCGTGGTGCCTTTTGTCCTCAACAAAACCCAAATGTGTTTGTACTGTGTGTCCACACAATACTGAAAAGAGCACAGTCTTTTGTGCTCAGAATCCAGCATACATTGAAGATGATTGTGAAGTATGGGCTGTAGGCTGAATGACCCATAGTGACCTTCAGTCCAAGATGAGTCCTCTTCATATCAGATCTATTGTTGCAGGCTTCGTCTGCTTGTGGAAACCATCTCTGACCTTAGACAACTGCAGAACACCCGCAGTGGCGCATCACTTCCTGAGGTCCAAAACTGTCTCTTGCACTTTTATCACTTATGTTTACCATAACCACTTACTGTTATACTTGCACTGCCAATGTAACAAATACATCTCACAGGATGTCTTTTTTGCTGCCTTTTTTGCACTACCATAACCTCACTTTAAAGTAAACTTATGCTGCTGTACATGTATCTGTATGTTTATATCTATATCTATATGTATATCTATATGTAGGACATGTCTTGTCTTATCTGTTGTTGTGCGTGTGCTCTTTATATGTTTCACTGTGGGAGAGTGGGAAACGTTTTTTCGATTCTTTTGTATGTCTTAACAATAAAGCTACTTTGACTTTTTGACTTTGACTTTGACAGCAGTGTGGACGTGGGGTTGGGGAGGCGGTGGGTGGTGTTGGGTTTATGATGCAGAGGGCTGATCACACATGAGCAGTGGTCCTGTCATGACTGGTTTAATCCTACAAGTCTATCACAGATACCTTTACTCACAATAAGAGAGAAATGGTTTCAAAATACTATTCCACTCTCTTTCTTGCTAAGAAAGGTGTCTTGCACATCAGCAATATTTATCTGGAAAATGTCAGCAGACAACATAAAGATGACATCTGTTTAGTTGTAGTCTAACCTATAAGGATGTCTGCAAATTAGCTTCACAATTAAAAGGCAGATTGATTAAATATCAACCGATAGACTTTATCTCAGGTGAACTGGATAAATAGGCAAATTTGC
>NC_045157.1:1968774-1973774 GCF_900700415.2 Clupea harengus
ATTGCCACATGCTGCATTCCTTTAGAATCTGGTTGATTGCTTTACATTACATTCAGTTTGACTGACACTTGTAACATTTAAGCTTACCATTTATTGTATTAATAACTAACCATTCATATAACTCCTTGTGTGCCCTGCCATCGCATTACTTAAGATCTAACAATTGGCTTACATACTCCTTGGTAATATTGTCGGTAATTTAATAATTTAATGGTGTCAGATTAATTGTATTCTCTGCGATATTTACCACTCTAATGCTTTCTGCTGTCCCATAAGGTTCAGACACGTATAAACCTTTCAGTCTGGTGTTTACAGCCGCTGGTAACATTTTGGCTGCCCTTATATATAATGGTATTGATTCAATACAGTGGTATCAGTCAGATGCAAGAATAAAAGTAGATCTAATGTGTGTATTGAACCTTTGCCTTAATGCCTACTTCCCTGAACTATACTAATGGGGAAGGGAGAGGGGAAGAGGGGCCGGCTTCTGTACCAAGCCCCACCCAGACCACTGACTGTTATTAAATTGTGTGTGTGTGTGTGTGTGTGTGTGTGTGTGTGTGTGTGTGTGTTCCAGAGCTTCGCGAGGCCTTCGTGGAGTTTGATAATTCCTGAAAACCTCCGTGTAGCAGATGCATTCGGCTTCGGTACCCACTCCCACTCCAACCCAGACCACTGACTGTTATTAGGGGGAAGACGGATTCATCTCGCAGCTGTATTTGGACATTTGGGGGTGTTTGCAGGTCCACTTAAAAAAAGTTCTCTGGTAAACAGCAGGTTTGGCGGATGTTCACTTAGTCCAGATATTTCTGGACACACCACTTCCCACGCAGTGATACACACGCACACACACACACACACACATACACACTCACACACACACACACACACACACACACACACACACACGCACACACACAAACAGACACACACACACACACACACACACACACACACAAACAGACATACATACACAGACCCACAAACACACACACTCACAGGACACACACAAACTCACACAGATTTCTTGTTTTGATGAACTGACTGAGACATCCTCAAGTTGAGGATGCTGCATTTTGAGTGGAGCACTAAGCATTGCTGTGATGTTGATGTTGAGCAGGGAAATGTGTTCCAGATATATCTCTTCACACGCATGGAACACCATTTCACTGATGCCACCTCCGCTATCTCATCAAAACAACAGAAACATTATGATACAGCTTCTGTTGTGGCATATCTGTAGGTCATTTCATCCAAAAAAGAAACATTATGATTCAGCTTCTGTTGTGGCATATATCTGTAGGTGATTTCATCCAAAAAAGAAATTCTAAATGGGAGACGTGGTTCTCATTTGTCTAATCATACCCTTCTGTGCTTCCTCTGTATCTGTCTGGGTTTTGAAAGTTCAGACTGAGGATTATCCTCACTGCAAAGAAAACAGGTGAAATGCAAAGGCTTAGCATGTTGTGGTCTTCTTGATTATGATTACAATGATAATGGTGGCAACAAATGTTTTATTTTTTATTTTTTTTCCTGTCAGAAAGGGAGGAAATTAAAGAGGAGCATCTTCACAAATCCTCTCTAATGCTCCTGCATTTTACTCCCTCACTGCCATCAGGGTTGGCAGCCCATCTCCCTTCCTGCCTTTGTTTCGCTAGATAAATCTTTCAGAGACCCAGTTTTATTGAGTTTACCTGGATGATTTGTTGGCCTCCAAGGTCTTATTTTTTTTCTGAGACCTTTTTTTTTTTCAGGCAAGAACGAGAGCACCCACCATCCACATCCACCATGGTCATGCCTGTCAGGGTTTAATGATAGAAGAGGGAGATGTATGAATTCATTGGAACTAGGAAAGAGTATCTGAAAGAATACTTAACATCACACAAAAGACTGAGGGTGGACTACAAAAAAAAAGAAAAAAATTATTTAAAAGAAAACTTATAATAATCTTATAAAAGGGAAATGTAAATAGCATTTCAACTATTGACATTCTTCAACCAGATAGAAAAGCACATGAATCTCAAGTGAAATCAAGATGTTAATTATATAACGTAACCCTCAACATAGTCTTCACATTTCAATAAAAACATCAAGCCTTGGAATCATTGCATTGATTTGGTTGTCATGCTCATAAGGTGGTGATAACTTTATTCCATTTTATGGTCATAACTCTGTACATTCACGAAACTGTAAGGGCTGAGAAGACACATTAAATGTCATGAATGAAACCATTTTGAATGCAGTTGAATAATGTTTAATGAAGTTAATCAGAAGGTTGCTAGTTCGATTCCCTGTCGAAGCGTCCTTGAGCAAGACACTGAACCCCCTTATTGCTCCTGATGTGCAGTGTGCCATCAGTGTAAATGTAAAAACTGTGTATACATCCTTGTAAGTCGCTTTGGATAAAAGCGTCTGATAAATGACTAAATGTAAAAATGTAAATGTTTACATGTAAAAGTATATGCTCACCATAGATATATGCATCGGTTGTTAAATATATGCAGTCAATTCACACAAATTTCACCATACCAGATAGAAACGGTAAAGAAGAGAAGAACTCACGACACAATGGTACATATTCTATACGCAGGCCAGAGTGGGCTCATTTGTGGCCATCATCTTGTAACAGCTCTGTGCTTCGGACAACTCTGTTTCACTGAGCATGCTGTGCAAGCACGATGAATAGAGTATTAGTGAGAGAGAGAGAAAGGGAGAGATAGAAAGGGAGAGAGAGAGAGAGAGAGAGAGGGATAGAAAAAGATAGAAAGGGAGAGAGAGAGATAGAAAAGGATAGAGAAAGATAGAAAGGGAGAGAGAGAGAGAGAGGGGGGGGAGAGAGAAAGATAGAAAGGGAGAGAGATAGAAAGGGATAGAGAGAGAGATAGAAAGGGATAGAGAGAGAGAGAGCTATAAAGGGAGAGAGAGATAGAAAGGGATAGAGAGAGATCTATAAAGGGAGAGAGAGATAGAAAGGGATAGAGAGAGAGATAGAAAGGGATAGAGAGAGAGATAGGAAGGGAGAGGGAATAACAAAAGACTCCATGGCAGAAGTGCAGATCAGCATTCTGCACCGCAGGTTAACCATGCATGCGTGTTGGAGGTGGTGGTTACTCTATTAGTCATATTGTGCTGATCATTTTAAGGTCTTATTTCTGTACAAGCTCAGCACTGTGGGCCATATCGTTCAAAATACACTTACACAACTATTTCCATTTCCACTAATAGTGCATTCATCATTTGTAAATAAAAAAGACATGTATTATTACCAAATAACTCTCCAATATTGTTTTCCAACCAATGCATTTATAATGCATTTATAATCATTAAAGTAAAACAAAAAAAAATCTATAGCTTGTTTTGCCTTTTGATAAAAACTACTTCAGGTAAGTGACCAAAAATAGGATCCCCTCTAAAATGTGCTGGAGAACTGTGTTTGTGTTAGACCAGTGACTGTTCTCAATTACTTTGCTTACTGAGATTTCTAAATCCCCAAAAGTGGAGCTGAAAGTTTCCCTTTGACCCCCAGCAACTTCAGGAAGACTCTCAATGTCACGGGAGCGCTATCCCTTCGCAGTAAACAAAAGCATGCGTTTAATAAACAATCTGCCACGCTTCAGTCATCTGTAATGGCTGCTTTCATCTGCCGTCAATCTTAATACTCAACTGCAATTATTCCAGCCCTGCTGAAGTGGAAATGAAATAAACTACTCCGACACGGGAAGGGACACTTTTGGAAAAGCTGAAGCTCTCAGTAAACTGGGAAAGTAGTTCCACTTATGTGGGGTCTCTATGCATATTTTCTATAATGACTAGGATGTGAATATATTACTGTAAGACAAAATGGCCAAGTGCCAAGTGTTGTCCTTGTTGGTTTGCCTAGGATGTGAATATTTACATTTACATTTACATTTAGTCATTTAGCAGACGCGTTTGTCCAAAGCGACGTACAAGGGAGAGAACAGTCAAGCTAAGAGCAATAAAAAACATGGTGTAACAATAAATACTACTTTACATAAGAATTAGAAAAACGACCTAGAAAGGAAAAAGAAGTGCAGGATATATTACTGTAAGACAAAATGGCCAAGTGCTGTCCTTGTTGGTTTGCCTAGGATGTGAATATATGACTGTATATTACTGTTGGTTTGCAGCCAGCACATGAAGAAAACACACAAAGACACACCATCAAGACAACCAGTCAACATGAATACCAGATGGCATATCCACGTTCCTATCTTGTCACTGAAACATACTCAGATCATTAAAATGCATGTGTCTATTTACATATGACTATACAATAATAATAATAATAATAATAATAATAATTCATTTAATTTGTAATGCACTCTTTATTTAGAAGAATCTCAGAGTGCCAACATATTAGAAACTAACTATAATAATACAATAAAATAAAAATTAGTTAACATAAGCATAATTGACATTTTTAACATTTTAACATAAGATTTAACACAAGGCCAGAAATGCCTTCCTGAATAAAAATGTTTTTAGTCCAGCTTTAAAGGAGTCCAGCGTCTGCGTTGCCCTTAGGTGGTCAGGGAGGCTGTTCCATAAGCGTGGTGCTGCCGAGCAAAAGGCCCGGTCGCCCATGGTGCGGAGCTTGGTTTTGGGGACGGGGAGGAGCGAGCTGTTTGAAGACCTGAGGGTGCAGGTGGACCCTATGAACCCTCCTACTGTGCTGTTACCTTTGGGTCATTATTTTGGGCTTTTTATGCCTTTATTTGAATAGGACAGTTGAAGATATGACAGGAAGCGAGGCGGAGAAGAGGTAGGGAGAGGATTAGGAAATGACATCAGGCCAGACTTGAACCTGTGTCCCCTCAGGCAATGTAGCCCGTAAGTGGGGGGCTTCATCGCCTTGCGCCACTGTGCCCCCCACCTTTGGGTCATTATGACCAGGGATACAATTTATCCTTTAAATCACATAAATATTTAAGCACAGCTTTACAGTTTGGCCAATGTTCCTGACCAACTAAGGCATTTTG
>NC_045157.1:1981274-1993774 GCF_900700415.2 Clupea harengus
GTCGTCCTCCATCTGATGGGGAAACAGCCACAAACATGGGGACCACCGCATTATCCAACTGCCATCTACCTTTAAACAATTCCATCAAAGTTGGATAAGCCGAACAGCGCCATAAAAAAGGAGTGTGGCGCGGGGGGGGGGGGGGGGGGGGGGGGGCGGGGGGGGGGGTCGAGGGAATCGACAAACCTTGCTGGTAGCAATTCCCAGGATTGTCTGATATGGATTGACATTTTGATTTGAAGGGAACAAAACAGTGACAAAAAAGAGGGATGTGTCCCAATGGTTTGTCCATCAGTATGTGTAAGACCACCCAGAGATTTTCTGTTTTTTTTTCTTCTTGTTGTTGTTTTTTTCTGGAAGTTGTGCAGTTCCTTTTATTGACTTTTTTCACCAATTACTACTTTACCTGAAGTTAAAGGGCAAACTGAAAATTAATTTCAGCTATTTATTGCATTTTCTCCTGGATACAGAAAAGGTTTTATTTCTCTTGCAGGCCAGGATCAACCCCAAACAAATGAGATCATTTTCCATGACATAAAGCACACAGTGACTGGAAGATGAAAGGTTTAGTCTACAGAATATATTGGACATTATTCCTATCAACATCTCAATAACTTAACACCATAGCTTACTGTATATCACTCATGGACACAAATACTCATGCATATGTGTATAGATGGTTTGACTTATGCATACACCACACATATTCATTTGCATATTTATTTGTTCTTTTTTTATTTTTAAATGCATCCCCTAAAATCAAACATTAATGGGTTGCTTTGCCATTACCACAGCCACCATCAACTGTTGATCAGTGATCCCAGCACACACTCTCAAACGTGGTTTGGGAGAAGTCTACCAAGATCTACATTACATTGAGTCAGGGCTTTTACAGAGAAGGTATGCTTAGGTAACAGGTATCATCAGGTATCGTCATATATGAATCAGCAGAACGGCTTCTGAAGAAGTCTGAAATAACAGCTGTTTTCATGTGGGGCATCCGTTTTATCATTGGCTATCTTTCTTTGGAGATATACCAATGACATGCCAAACGGGCCTGTACTAGACTCTTCTGACCACTGCCCGCCACTGAAGCTAAAGGTACAGGTGAATTCACTGCCGCCACTGCAGCTAAAGGTACAAGTGAATTCACTGCCACCACTGCAGCTAAAGGTGAATTCAATTAGCCGTTCTGACAGCCAGAGACTGTGGAGTGGCAATGACATTTGCCAGCTAAACTGCTATTTGCTATTTCCACTCAGCAGTGCTCCCCGGAGACCCAAGGTGCGGGAACGTTTCCTGACAACTTACAAACCTCTCGCTGTGCTTCTTGTTGTTCGCCGGCGCTGCTGCTGCTGCTGCTCGCTGTGCTAAAGCGCCGACCTCCTCAGACGCCTCTGTGTGTGCAGCCCCAGCGTTCCGCTCCACTCCGCCCTTCCCTTCTCTTCTCTTCTCTTCCCTTCCGTACCGGCTGACGGGAGTCACGGCGTCTGGCTTCCTCTCCTCCCTTCCGTCTCTGACACCTCCTAACTGACAGCCCGCTCCCCGCAGGACTCCGAGGGGTATCTGGCATCAGGCTTGTGATACAGAAGGAGGCGAGGGGGCGAGAGGAGGAGAGAGGAGGCGAGAGGGGGCGAGAGGGGGCGTTGTGTGTGTGTGTGTGTGTGTGTGTGTGTGCAGTGGATGCCCTTCGCCCCTCATCTCTGCCCTGCCCTCCTGCTGTGCCTCTCTCTCACACCTCCCGGCACAAACACAAGTGAACCTGCTTTGGTATGAAGCCCCCGTGGCAGGCCTACCCCCAGGGGAGGCTGGCAGGCTGGTCGAGGTGGTAGGGGGGGTGGAGGCGGTGGAGGTGGGTGGAAAGAATGGTGGAGATGGTGTCCACAAAGGCCATGAAAGGTTTTTAATGCATGAGAAGACATCTCCCCCAGGTCACTTTTCTGTCTCTCTTGCTTTATTTCCCACTTTTTTTCCACTCTCCCTCTCTCCCTCTCTCTCTCTCTCTCTCCCTCTCTCCCTCTCTCTCTCTCTCTCTCCTCTCTCTCTCTCCCTCTCTCCCTCCCTCCCTCTCTCTCTCCCTCTCTCTCTCCCTCTCCCTCTCCCTCTCTCTCCTTCTCTCCCTCTCTCTCTCTCTCTCTCTCTCTCTCCCTCCCTCTCTCTCTCTCTCTCCCTCTCCCTCTCTCTCCCTCTCTCCCTCTCTCTCTCCCTCTCTCCTCGCGGTGTGTCGTCCTGTAGGGATTTATGACCTGTCACCTCAGAGCTGCTGGGAGGGGGTGATCTCTCAGCGTCGCGTCCTCCCGCCCCGATCTGTCAATCTGAGGGAGGGGGTGCACCCGGCCAACCACACACCGACTCCGACTCCCGAATTAGCCAGGGGATTGTGTGACAGCGTGGCACATCTGCAACCTCAGCTGTCCGCCGCCTCGTCAAGGTTTCCAGAAGTTTCCGAATTTGGTGGGACCAAAAGACTGTTTTACGGGGTGGGGGGGGGAAGCTGTCATTATTTTGATGTCCCTCCCCAAGGAAGTTTCCTTTCTTTTAAGATACGTCAGCTGGGGCCGTATCGCTGTGTATCCTAAGCCTTACATTTTACATGACTCTAAGGATTTCTGTTTGAAAGTGAACCCACACACACTAGAAACCCCTAATGATTCATTCTGCTGTATCGGTGTGCCCCTAGGTGGATGATTAAAAAGCGCTGGATAGTCGGTATAACCACCTACATACATACCTTGGCACCTTGAATGAGTGCATTTATATTGCAAGCTCCCTTTATAATATTTATGGTCTTATATATAGCACATTGTAAAAAGGTTCATCTACAAAAGCCCAGTCAGTGAATACGAATTTGTGCTGGACCTGTGTTTGAACCTTATCCAAATGGTGCAGTGTTGATTGGAGGAGGGAAATACAGGACACGCCCCCCCCCAGGAAAAAAAACACCCCCCCACGTAGCAAAGGCCAGAAGGCCACAGGAATTAAAATGCATCATCTGACAAAGAAAACCTGGGAATAAATAGGACTATATTTGAGTTTCAAAGACATATTGAAAAGGCTTTGATATATAGCAAGTGAACATCAAACAGAACAAAATAAGCAACATCAATCTAAAAATAATCAAATAAATATTCCAAAATGGGGGCTGCCTTTTGGCCCTGATAGAGATCAAAAACACCTCTGAGTTTGGAGGCTTTGGGCGGGGGGGGGGGGACAAGCATGCAACTTTCAGTTTCTCACTGAAGGAGCTTGAACTTCTTTTAGCTTTGGTTTCAGAGAGACCTAAGTTACTTTTTAAAAATCGAATTTGTAAGTTAAAGTCTGATGTTTACACAAGGTTTCTCGTTTCATCATGTTTTAAACCTGTGTGTTTTTAGTTCTACATGGACAGTAAAAACCCTGGAGATTGCAGTAAGCCTCCCTGCCCTCTTGTCATAAATGCCACAGTGAGTCAAAGCCTGTTAGGCTACTTCTAACGAGCCGTGTGTGTGTGTGTGTGTGTGTGTGTGTGTGTGTGTGTGTGTGTGTGTGTGTGTGTGTGTGTGTGTGTGTGTGTGTGTGTGTGTGTGTGTGTGTGTGTGTGTGTGTGCATGGCCATCACCATAAACAGCCTTTATTCCCTCATTATTCTCTGGAAATGAATTAAGTGCTTCTGTAATTTGCCAGCCTTTAGGTCATGTAGAAAACGCACCATACCAGCAGTGGCTGAATACCCCACTGTATATTCGATCATCCTAGCTGGGTTATATCCTTGTGTAATTCACACAGTACATTTTACACGAGGGGTGTTTTTAAATACCTTTCCTTAACAAAGACCTTTCACTAATATCCATATGTATTTTATTTGCAAAGGCTTAAGGTCAGGAAATGGTACAGGAGGTAAAGAAGTCATTAGTAATCAGAAGGTTGCTAGTTCGATTCCCTGTCGAAGTGTCCTTGAGCAAGACACTATTGCTCCTGATGTGCAGTGTGCCATCAGTGTAAAATGTGTATACATTGTAAGTCGCACATATGTAAGTCGCTTTGGATAAAAGCGTCTGCTTAATGACTAAAAGTAAATGAAATGTCACAATGAGAGATTTATACTGGAGGTGCAAGTGTCTGCCTCCCCTGCCTCCTTGCAGTGCATTGTGGGTGGTTTATAGAAGAACCACACCCGACCCACTTTTAGTGAAATGAAAGTTAATAGATTTTAACGCGCCAATGCATATTTATGAGGTAGCAGAAGAAAATAGATTCTTTACTTTAAGCCCCTCTCAAACGGTGTGTGATCCAAAGATGTATTTTGGGCTCCTGAGCTGTCACCGAGAGCCAGGCCTACGCCAAGCACCAAGGTGGAAAACAAAAGTTTGGGTGGCTTTCCTCGTCCTCTGTTCAGGGTGTCTTAGATATGCTGATAAGATAGAGCAGCAATCTAAATGTGGTGTTACATCCAATTCGATTTTGAAAATGAAGAGTAATTGCCAACCAATGATACCTTTGGTTAAATAAAGTGTTGTTTTCTTTTTCTTGCCCTGTGTTGTACGGGCTCTGCTGAACCTGGAGGAGATGGAACCTGAAATGAAGGTGGCATGTGTGAAGTATTGCATACACACATGATGTGAATGGAGGTGGTATGTGTGAAGTATTGTATACTCACATGATGTGAATGGAGGTGGTATGTGTGAAGTATTGCATACACACATGATGTGAATGGAGGTGGTATGTGTGAAGTATTGCATACACACATGATGTGAATGGAGGTGGTATGTGTGAAGTATTGTATACTCACATGATGTGAATGGAGGTGGTATGTGTGAAGTATTGTATACACACATGATGTGAATGGAGGTGGTATGTGTGAAGTATTGCATACACACATGATGTGAATGGAGGTGGTATGTGTGAAGTATTGTATACACACATGATGTGAATGGAGGTGGCATGTGTGAAGTATTGCATACACACATGATGTGAATGGAGGTGGCATGTGTGAAGTATTGTATACACACATGATGTGAATGGAGGTGGTATGTGTGAAGTATTGTATACTCACATGATGTGAATGGAGGTGGTATGTGTGAAGTATTGTATACTCACATGATGTGAATGATCCATTTGGAGTTTCCTCCGGCTATGTGTTATAAAATAATTCAAAGCCCCCCTAACCCTAACTCAAATAAGGACATATTATTATTATTATTATTATTATTATTATTATTATTATTATTATTATTATTATTATTATTATTATTATTATTATTATTTTTATTGTTATTATTGTTGTTGTTATACTAACCCTAACTCAAATAAGGACATATTATTATTATTATTATTATTATTATTATTATTATTTTTATTGTTTTTATACTAACCCTAACTCAAATAAGGACATATTATTATTATTATTATTA
The DNA here is from genome assembly GCF_900700415.2 of Clupea harengus. Classification (NCBI taxonomy): domain Eukaryota; kingdom Metazoa; phylum Chordata; class Actinopteri; order Clupeiformes; family Clupeidae; genus Clupea; species Clupea harengus. The sequence continues at coordinate 1,986,665 of NC_045157.1, forward strand.
TTATTAGTAGTAGTAGTAGTAGTAGTAGTATTATTATTATTATTATGATTATGATTATGATTATCATACTACCCTTAATCATAATCCCAGTTGCACACTGTAGTAATGTATTCATATACAATGTCCCTTGTACTCATTGATTAAGTATTAAATAGATAATAGCTCAGGAACCAGAAGTATAAAGTGTGAATCAATGATCTCTAGGGGGAATTGACATGACAGTTTTACAGCAAATCTGCTGCCGACCTCCCTTGCCCTTCGAATGTGCTAATCTTTGGGTTCGTGTTTGTTTCATGTTTCTTGGCCACCTCCCTTAACCAGGGGCACATGGATGCTAACCACGTGCAGTATGAGGGCAAGTGTGCCCAGACGACCCATGTCACTGTGGAGCAACACATACACACTACACACACACACACACACACACACACACACACACACACACACACACACACACACACACACACACACACACACACTCACACACACACACACACACACACACACACACACACACACACACACACACACACACACACACAATCCCTAACAGGACCCTCCTCTGCCGCCTCAGACTGGTGTGTGTCTTCCCGTCGGTCGATGACTGTATTCTCTCTTTTTTTCACACTTTTATGGTGTGCCCTCACCGATTTTATTTCCCTCTCCTTTCCTCCTATTTCTCCAACTATCCGTGTGCCTGTTAGGCTATGGATGACCCGCCATGAAGACTCCGTCGTCCACACGCATCACCCTGATGCATATGCAAGCAGCTGTCTTCACAGAGTCGTCTCGAGCGGCGGTACGGTCAATCTCTTCTCCTTCTGCTACCTGCCGCTTCAAGTGGAAGTTCCAAACCTTCCCCAGACCGCTCGCTCTGCCTTGTGCCGTGCATTTCGTATTTGCAGTTGGCCCCACTTATATGAGAGGGTGTGTGAGGAGATAGGTGTTTTCACCACAGGAGGGTACAGATGGCTCCTGCCGCCATTCAAGAGCTTGACAGACATGAATACAAAAATAGCAATTTAGATAAAGTCCTTAGATTAGTGAGAGACTCTCTTTTATATTCAGAGATCCTTCGCCGAAAGAGGTTGCCATTCAACGGTGCCAATTCTGAAGACGGTCTTATCACTCCACCAAATGACAGAATAAGATATGAAAAGACCAAAAATGTCTGTTTTTGGGGTATGACACATAGTGATTTCATCAAGCAAACAAAATACTTATAGCATTAACATGGAGCAAACATGCATAAATATACATTTCTGAGATCACAATTTCAAAAGAATTTGAAAGAAAATGAAGCTACGGAGCGAGCCGTAATCTGTTTCTGCAAATTTGAAATTCCAAACAGCTACTAGATGAAAGTGTGCGCAGTCTGTCTCGCGCGCGGGAATGAAAGTGACGCAAGGCTCACTCTCTGCCACATAATAACCGACCCACAGACAGAAATAGGCTCCTGTCCCCTTTGTAATACGGTGTCGTTCCTTGTGTTTCACACTGGTGTTATTGTGGAAGAGAACTACTCGCGGAACAAATTCGAAAGTGGGAGCTCTCTTTCTGCCGCAAATCAAAGGCGGGCGGAGACGACGCTATAGACTAAAAGCTGTTGTTTACAGGCTCCATCTCGCCACCTGCCTCTCTGTTCCGCCTTGATGTTTGCTCCGAGAGCCTTGCTATGTGTCTGTTTAGTTATTTTTATTTGTCACGCTCGCTCTCGCTCTTTCATTCGTGCCTCCTCTTCGCACACACACAAAAGGTGCCTTTGAAGCTGCCATTTTCTCACGCCGAGAGACTTCTGGACGCAGGGCGCTGGTAACACTGGGGCAGGCTGGTGGCTGGGGAGAAGAACCTCGGCGTGGTCCGGCGATGTCCACTGTGCTGCCTCCTCTGATTCCATCCGTGGCTGCTGGTTCCTCTCTTCAGCATAGCTGTCATCCCTCATAATTGGTGTATTTAATGAAGGCTACACAAGAGCACGTACTGTGCACTCTCTCTGGGGCTGTTGTTTTTGTTTATCTTTTGCTTAGTTTGTTTGTTTTGTTTGATTACAATTATTGATTTAATATATCAAGATGAATTAGGTGAGCCACCTGCTCTGGGGTGGCAGCCATGGCAGTGGATCCACTTAATTCATATTTTAATAAAATCTCTTTACTTCCGGATATGTGTGTGTGTGTGTGTGTGTGTGTGTGTGTGTGTGTGTGTGTGTGTGTGTGTGTGTGTGTTTGTGTGACATGATTGGGCCACAACATTCGGGATGATGTGTGTGTGTGTGTGTGTGTGTGTCTGTGTGTGTTTGTGTGTGTGACATGATTGAGCCACAGCATTTGTACAGATTTGCCCACAGTGAGTTTCAGATCTCAGAAGACTTGAGTAGTCTCCATGCTCGGAGGAAGTCTCCACCGCTTTGTTCATTTCCTATTTCACCGTATTAAATGAGAAGCTCAATGCTCGGAGGAAGTGTCCACAGCCTTTTTCCTATTTTACCGTATTAAATGAGAAGCTCCATGCTCTCTCCCCATGCATGCTTTCGCAGGGTAATTGTTTGGAAACATTGACATCCCCCCTCCCGAAATGTAACTTATCACATCCTTGTCAGAAAGGTCATTGAAAGGTCAGAGGTGTCGGTAGGACGCATCCACTTATCATGTTAATGAGCTGCTCGTCATACAGATAGCGCCTATCATGATACGCCACACACACACACACACACACAAACACACACACACATACACACACACACAGACACACACACATACACACACACACAGACACACACACACACACACACACACACATACACACACACACACACACAGGATCGGGCCTAGTGTCTGCACACACATACAGATAGCACCTATCATGATACGCTTCCGCAAAGTTCACGTCAGTCACATCACAATAACTTATTTTCAGCGTGGGCTGAACTGTCAGAAATGGAGGTCAGGTAAACAAAGGCAACAGCGGGATTTTTTTTCCCTAAATAATGCTTCATTGGATGGGTGGTCATTGTGCTAACGTAATAACCTTAACCGGAGTCATCCCGTAACTGCCCAAATGGCCAGTGTGAATCTAGAATTCCACTAATGTTGCCTATTAAATGATGATTTAGTGTATTAAATGTGCAGTATATAGAATGTATTGGCCGGGCCTAATCATCTTTATTCAGGAAGGCATTTCTGGCCTTGTGTTAAATCGTATGTTAAAATGTTAAAAAAGTTTTCTATTATGCTTATGTTAATTCATTTTTATTTTGTATTGTATTATTATAGTTAGTTTCTAATATGTTGGCACTCTGAGATTCTTTTGAATGAAGAGTGCATTAAAAATAAAATAAATTATTATTATTATTATTATCTCTCTGCACAAACTGGGTTAAGAACTACTAGCACATTAGCATCTGTTTATCTGAGCAATACCAGTATGCACAGGAGCTGATTCTTGAACTGGACTTTTCAAAGCCATTCATACTTGCAGTTTCTAATTGATGCATGACGGACTTGATTTTGACATTATCACACAGAGCTCGTCAACCTGCTCACACTGGTATTGTTCATCCCATCAGTTGTAATTGTATGGACTATTAAAACAAGACAAAGACACAGATGAGTAAATAAATGAACAGATAAGTAAATAAATGAACCGATAAGTAAATAAAGAGTCTCTGAGAGTACACCATATTTCTTTATAGTTTTTGAAGAGTGCAACATAGCAATAGTTTACAGCCTGAGGTAATATGGTAATATGTATCTTTCTTTATGCCTAATCAGTTAATACATTACTAGCATGACCGCTGCTGCTGCTGCTGCTGCTGCTGCTGCTGATGATGATGATGATGATGATGATGATGATGACGATGACGATGATGATGATGATGATGATGCTTATTACTACATCATAGAATCTGTAAGCTGTAAGACAGTGAACCCAAAACTCCGTAACCCCAAAGTAAGTACACACCTGGCCCAGAGCAGAAATAGAGTTGGGGGGAGGTGTGTGTGTGTGTGTGTGTGTGTGTGTGTGTGTGTGTGTGTGTGTTTGTCTGCGCCCCTCTGTCCAATCATACAGCGGCACAGCAACCCGTGAAAAAGGGGCAACCAACTGAATGATGTCACGTGAAGAGCCATTAATCTTCATTTAGCACCAATGCCCTGCTTTCACCCAGCTGATTGCCCCCTTTTAACCGCATATTGGGAGGCGGGATGAGGGACGGGGACACCAAGCAAGAAAAGGGGGGGGCACATCAAAAATCTGAAATCTGCTAGCAAATGCCAAAAGACCCCCCCACACACACATCCTGCCACACACACACACACACACACACACACACACACACACACACACACACACACACACACTACATAAATAGATAAAGAAAAAGGAAAAGAGGAAGCTGAAATGCCTGATATGTGGAGTTACACGTAGCTGGTCCTCACAGTCTCTGGCCCTGGAGAGATGGAGAGAATGCCAACTGTGTGGATGTGTGTGTGTGTGTGTGTGTGTGTGTGTGTGTGTGTGTGTGTGTGTGTGTGTGTGTGTGTGTGTGTGTGTGGAAGTGAAAAGAGGTTTTGTTGCAATGTGCAAAATGAGCTGCTCAGACACTCCAAGACAAGTTGACCATTTGAGGCGTCATGATTTTAAAATGAAACTTTGAGAGGCGTCATTGCAGTATTAAACTTGCATACATAACTATAACTAATAATTATACAATTATTGTTATTATTATTATATTAATTATTATTATATTAATTATTATTATTATATTATTAATTATATATAACTCGAGGGTGACAGTTACGTATATATTTTTTACCATAGACTGAATCACTCGATTGATCAGAAAGAGAAGTCAGTCCAAGTTTTTCTCAAACAGCCCAAAACTAAAAAAAAAGGTCTTCTGGAATGCGGTACATTTCTATTTGTATAATTGGCGATCATTATGCACTTCTAGAATTGGTTGGGTTTATTTGATTATACAGCACAGTATATTTGGAAAGGAAAAAAATGACACATTTTCCAAATGACAACTCTCCGAGGTTCACTTGACCTGACACAGTTGCCGTACCCCACAAATGCATTTGGACTGACTGTGTGTGTGCACAACCTTCCATTTCATATCCTTGCGATCACACACACACCACCCCGCTATGCATTTTTGCATTTGCCCTGGAGGAAGAGAGAGCTTAATTTATTCTGTCTTAATTAGTAGCAATATTTTTTGGTTATTTTTCCAACAACTAGGATGCACAGAGCTGGCGTACCCAGGGACAGCACAGATTAGGTCCATTTTTCAGTGCAATTTGATCTTAAACCTCCAGAGGAAGGGGGACCAACAGTGTTCCCCCTTTTTGCTTTAATTTTCATTATCCCAGCCACGTGTGTGAATTGTCAAGAGGATGGTGTGGGCACAAACTGCTGGATGATAACATGGTAATCAGTGATGAAGGCGCTTCTAGGTATAACCTACTTCAGCAGCAAATGAATATGCTAACCCACTTACAACATAATGAGGAACATAACATTTAACAGCACTATTTACAGCCGAGGCATGAAATGGGGGGAGTTCGGGGGGGGGGGTTTGGAGGCCTCTCGCACACTTAATTCACATTCACACGGCACACAGGCAAGACCTGGCGGTGTCTCCTGTGATACGATTAGCCCAGTCTGACCCAGTCTGAAATGAAGTGAAATGATTATTTTGTGAAATGTGTCTGCTTTCGCTGATTGCAGGCACTGTGTTTTAACCGCCCACATCTCTACTGGGTGTTCTTGAGTGACAGGTTTACAGGCAATAGCACCGCCAGGTACTTCTTGCTATGCTATTATGAGTGTGTGTGTGTGTGTGTGTGTGTGGTTACTTCCAAACCTTTGTCTTTTAAGCTGCCAACAATGTATAGCTAAATTACAAAGCAAGTCCCTAAGCTAGGCCTTCTGTAGTATTACTGCATCTGTAGTAGCACAATTCCATTAGACTTTAAAAGTTCAGCAAAATAGACCAAAATGAAATTGATAACTCAGCCAAGTCAGAGCTTTACACACAGTAAACACCACGGACTGAATACAGACATCTTTAAAACTAGAACACTGGAAATCCTCATATTTATTTGTTCACAACAATAAATAGCAAAACAATCCACACAGGGACACTGACATCAGAGTGTGTGTGTATGTGTGTGTGTAGGGGGGCACTTTTCTTCTGAAACCCAGCCAGATTTATGCGTTAATGTTCAGTCCCACTTAAGAACAATAGGCTTCGCTTGGTTTCCCCCGCATTTTGCGCGCCTCGCTGCTCCCCGTGTCCAGTTCATCTGTCCGTGGCTGGAGATCATCATTTGGACTGTGAAGAAAAACAAACCTGAGCCTGCCTCATTGGGTCCTATTGCTAGGTGACATATTTAGTGCCTGATTTAGCAGGCAGACCTACAGCTGTGGCTCTCGGCACACTTGACCCAGCTTCTGGGCAGCGGCACAGGCATATAATTAACCCGTTCATTATGAAAATAAGAAAGAGTTATGAATAATTCCTCTTTCCCACGGCAGATGTGTGGGTGAGTCTGGGCACACAGGGGAGGCTGTCTGTTCCACCGAGCATATGATGACATCATTCTGTTTTTGTAAGTTTCCATGGTGAGGATGAGGAGCCTGGGGATTGCAGAGCCGTCTTCTGTCAGAGTCTTCCTCTTCTGGCTCATCCTGTCCTCTTCATCCTCATTCTCTTCTTTCAGAGTCATCCTCTTCATCCTCTTCTTGCTCATTCTGTCCTCTTCATCCTCATCCTCTTCTTTCAGAGTCATCCTCTTCATCCTCTTCTGTCAGAGTCATCCTCCTCATCCTCTTCATCCTCTTCATCCTCTGCTGTCAGAGTCATCCTCTTCTGGCTCATCCTGTCCTCTTCATCCTCATCCTCTTCATCCTCTTCATCCTCATCCTCTTCTGTCAGAGTCATCCTCTTCTGGCTCATTCCTGTCCTTTTCATCCTCGTTCTCTTAAGACATCATGTTGAACATGAACAGTGCTGGAGTACTTATGAGAGCAAGCAGACATACAGTCAAATACAAGAGTCTGACAGCTCTGTCAGTGTTATGGGTTGTTAGTTCTTCAAGTATGCAT
>NC_045157.1:1996274-2003774 GCF_900700415.2 Clupea harengus
CTTGCTCAAGGACGCTTCGACAGGGAATTGAATTAGCAACCTTCTGATTACTAAACGACTTCTCTACCTCCTGTACCACTGGCGCCCCTATTAAGTATTAATCACTGCCTTTGTATTAATTCATACCTTTGTAGGAATCATATGCTTTTGTGTGCTGGAACATGGCTTTTCTGTGTTCCTGTGTGTAACTTAGATTCTTAACTCTGTCTGTGTATGTGTGTAAACGATGTGCATAAGAAAGGAACCTTCTGTTCATGTGTGGATGGGCACAGGGGTGATAAGAAAGGTCAAGCTGTCCCTCTTGCCATCCCTGGCTGACATGTATACGTGGCAGAGAGCGAGGCAAGGATAGACACAGTGTAGGCCTCAGCCGCCTGTGTTTATCTCTGCTTACATGCGATATACTGTAGTCCCATGGCATCAGAGTTAGATAATCTCAACCTATAAAACCCCTGTGTGATGTTTCTAAAATTGCTTTGAACACTCTCATCTTCGCGCTGTGAGTGAGCCCGACAATTGTTGATTGAATGAATATACTCATTTGCAGCTCTGGAGTCCTGAGGTAACTTGAGTGAATCCCCCACACTTGCCTTTCATTAAAGCCACTGCCTGCTCAGTAACGGATGTGCGCACTGCACAGTAACGGATGTGCGCACTGCTCAGTATGGCCTGCGAGCACTGCACTGTGGGAAGTGAGAATATGAGACAGATGTTGGACACAAATAGGTGTTGTGATGCATTTCTTGGCTAGCCAATGGAAGTGACATGGAGGACGGGCTGTGGCAGACTGGAAGAGGTGTGCATCTCTAAGAGCTGTGTGCTAATAAGATAATACTCTAATAAGATAATACTCTGTTTATCTATCTATCGTGGAGTATTGGCTGAAAATAATGGTCAGGATTAAATGTGTTGAATGACAGTCCATGTCAGACCACTGGCTTGCCTTGGTGGAAGACTGTACCGATATGTACAAGGACAAATGTAGATCTGATCTCCAAGAAACAGATATACAACTAATAAGCAATTGGACAAGTTATTTACATATTATGATGTGCGCTGAACATGTGATCCGTGCTGTAGTTCCATGGGGGCACATGGGTCTGGATGCCACAAGAAGGGCCCCGGGAATGAAACTCTATAATCCACAACACGGGATGGCTTTCCAGGGTTCACCTGATTCCTGCTATCAGGCCGGACTTTGGATCTCTTTGCCACTGGCTACAGGCCTCCCAATGCCCTTTCTCAAGGAAAGCCAATCCTGGTAGGATTTCTCAGCAGTGGTGTAGATTTTGTATGAGTAAATACTGTACGTGTGTATGGGTGAAGGGTTGTGTATATATGTGTGCATATATATGTATGTATGTATGTATGTATGTATGTATATGTGCAGTGTTGTATAGTAACGAAGTAGAAATACTTCGTTACTGTACTTAAGTATGTGCCCCACGAAATCTGCCTGGCAACTAGACTGGAATAATGCGAAAACCGCCAGACCTGTACCCCGTGACTAAGAGAAAAAAAACATACCGTCAGATCAAAATCAGACAGATCAATGCCAGTAACGTTACTGCTAGTTAGATATCGCTAGTTTTCGAGTATTTGGGAAGTGTTTTAATTCAGCCTACAATGAATAATGTAGACTATTTGTTGAGGGTGCAATTTAGTACATTGTCGTTGGAAGATAAATTAGAAATTAAACGTTTGCTCAAGCAAAGAACCACCGCGCCAACTTCCTATTTAAGTGATCTGCATTGGTGAGTCAAACCTTTTTTTTTTTTTTGGAGCTGATGGATGCAATCTGCAAGGACATCGTCTTTTTACAAAGTTTTGTTCATTTAGCAGCATGTTTTGTTGCTGTTATTTGTTTAAGTTGTGCCTTTCTCCTCATATTGTATGCCACACGTGTGCCACAAGCTTAATAAATTAGTCAAGTTATTTGAGCTATGTGTCTGTCTAATCTTTTTACTTTGTTGCAATCATTTTACTTTAATGCTGTATTATAGGCAACATCTTTGTTTTGCGCTGACCGCTGAAGCATGTGAAATGTATTTGAAATAGGATTTCTGCTCCCTGCTGGCACTCAAAATGCAGCCCATAACATATCTTACTGGTCTACTGCTTATAATAATCAGCTACCTCTAGTTTTTTTGACGGTGACATGAAGTCATACAAAATTGCCCCACCAGAAATTTCAGGCTAAAATCGCCACTGCTCCAGATCAAGGCAAAATGGACTGCAATATGCAGTGTAAGGATATATCCAAAACATTAAGATCAACAACGAAGGGGACACAACAATAATGGAAGCAAAAGCACACAGGTCTCAATCAAAAAATTAGAAACCCCACGACCTCTTCATTAAATGCCACCAGCACAACCTTGTAGACTAGTCATGTTCTTTCACCGCTGGGTAAGATCTGTATATAATATTTCAAGGTAGCTAATAACCTACAAAGATTATTAATTCTTATTCTTTATTCCATCTCTGGCGAAGTATCTAGCTAGTTAGCTAGGATGGTGTCAATCTACACTACAGTAACGTAGCAGCATGGAGCAAAATAGCTGCTAGTAACGTTATTGTTCAAGGGATGTGTGTGCATGTTGCTGAAAGTATTTCACAGTCACTGTACAGATAACTTGCTTGTAAAATGATGATCCTGATGTAATGCTATGGCTTTGTATCAGATCGCCAGGTTATTGCTCTCAGGTTGTGCCTTATGCATACCTTGGGATACTCAGGAGCCTATTCACAAAATGTTACAAAGATTAAAATTTAAAAAATTCATAATGGCTTTTTGGGACGTTTTGTTTGAAGATGAACAAAACATTTTTCAGTTTCAAGTAATTACTGGGTTGTTACTTTCGGTGCTGCTTTAGTATTGCCTATTGTGTTAAAATTGTGTTCAAATAAGGCCCAGTTTATAAGTATGCTCATTCTAGTCGGAATAAACTTCATAATTCTCAAAATTCTGACCCTTTGCTTTTTTATTAACAGCATTTACTTGTACTTTTACTTTCAATACTTAAGTACATTTAATATCAGAAAATTACTTTTGATACTTAAGTACAGTAAAGATCAGATACTTTAAGACTTTTACTCAAGTAGTATTCTAAAAGGTTACTTTTACTTCACTTGAGTCATTTTCCAGGAAGGTATCTTTACTTTTACTCAAGTATGGCTTTTGGGTACTTTATACACCACTGTATATGTGTATGTATGTATATGTGTATATATGCCTCTCAATACGATATGTATTCAATAGGGAGTCGGTGGAGTGGGTGAGGTCTGGGAGTGGGGGAACTTGAGCGAGTTTGAATGTGCATGTATTTGTCTTTGTCTTGTGTCTTGAGGACCCCCTCGAAAACGAGATGCTGCATCTCAAGGGTTTATCCTCCAAACAATAGATTTCAAATGTTTTTAGGCCGTCCTTGGTTACCTGTGCTGCATCCCTGCAAGTCAGCAAACTGAGCAGGCCTTACAGATTTATTATATGTGTATTAAATGTTATATGTATATATTGATGGAATCTCTGTAAGCACGCTTAAGTTTGAAGAAGGGACCGGAGAGTTGAAGTCAGGTTTCTGGAGTTTATTTTCGCCGTGGAGACCCCCTCTCAGCTTGGTGCTCAGAGCAAGGCCTACCTGATAGCAGAATGTGTAGGCATTTATACATTTCAGTCAGGTAGAATACAATAGAAGAGGGGATGACCACACCCTTTAGGTGAGAGGAAGGGGGAGACAGTGGGGTAAAGGGGTTCACCTATGGGGGGAGGGGGTGATACTATGGCACAAATGGTCTTAGCAGGAAGGAGCCTATCTGGGGGGGGGAGGGTTCACAAGTCACTTGTTCACGTCTCAGGGAAACAGAGAGTACACATCCAAAATGAGTTGCAGATACAACATAAGGAGTTAATGTCTTACAACAACAGAATAGCAATATTTCCAGTTCCATCAATATGTTAGTATTATATGTATAGGCTGCTATATGTATATTTAGTATTATATGTATAGGTTGTTATATGTTTAGCACACCGTATTGTATATTTATCTTGTATATTTAGGTTATTATATGGTTATTATGTGTAAATTATGTTCATAGTATTTGTGCAGAGTGTACGTCATGGTTTGTTATGTTATAGTATGTGATGTCATGTTATGGTAGGTTTGGGCGGCGCCTTGTCATAAGAATTTCAGTGCCCAGTCTGACCCTGTGTCATTTTGTGCATCTGACAAATAAAAGACTTGTAACATAAAAGGGTTTCCCCTGAAGTTGGCTAAAGACGTGACTGAAACATGTAATCACCAGCTGGCCAACGAGCCGTATCTTCGACTGTTGTCTGTTGGGAGCACTTCAGCTGTAGACCACATTGTCAGTTTTGAAAGCCTTTAGAGTTACTTACATGGCAAAGAACAGAACCACGGCCTGACGTTCTTCTGTAAGCCATGGGATGTGTCAAGGCTGCGAGGGACCTGAATTGCTGATGTCATAATTGCTCCATTGTCCATCTGTCAGGAAGGGCTTTCAAGTGGGGCACTTTCAAGTGGGGAGAGTTCTAGGTACACTGTTTCATGATTCACCCTAACTCAAGAGAGAGGGACAGAGAGAGAGGGAGAGAGAGAGAGAGGGAGAGAGAGAGAGGGAGAGAGAGAGAGAGAGAGAGAGAGAGAGAGAGAGGGAGAGAGAGAGGGAGAGTTCTAGGTACACTGTTTCATGATTCACCCTAACTCAAGAGAGAGGGACAGAGAGAGAGAGAGAGAGAGAGAGAGAGAGAGAGAGGGAGAGAGAGAGAGAGAGAGGGAGAGAGAGAGAGGGAGAGAGAGAGAGAGAGAGAGGGAGAGAGAGAGGGAGGGAGAGAGGGAGAGTTCTAGGTACACCGTCTCATGATTCACCCTAACTCAAGAGAGATGAGATCTGAGTTCTCTGCCTCAGAAAGAAAAGGAGGATAAAGTCAAGTCTTCTGACACACGAGAGCTAAAACTGGCTGCATGAAAAATGTGTCCATCTTCATCATGATGGGTATTGCAGGTTCAAGATCCTGAATGTTCGTTTGTCTGTGGTTTAACAGATGCTTGTAGATCTGTCAGCAAACCAGTGTGTGGCAATGGACACAGAAGGGAGAAAATAGGCTATTTGGATATTGTAATGCAATACCTTTCACAAAGCAGTGTAATGCATTAACCTCTCACATTAACATTTCCATAAAGTCATAAAGAGTGTTATGTAGTAAATATCATCAGTGCGGAATCCCCTCATTAACTGCAATACTGTTAGTTACATACTACACAGGTATGTGGGGGAGCATTTCATGGCATTAAAAAGGACACAAATGCTCTCATTGTGATTATTCCAAATGGTGTCAATTTCATTTGCACCAAATCTGGGAGCCCCACTCGGAGGCAATGCCTTCAATTACGCATGTAATGCACATCACAGCAGCAGCCTTCAATTACGCATGTAATGCACATCGCAGCAGCCTTCCATGAGGTGCCACAACCAAAAGGAGTAATATATATATAAAAGCCAGAACACCGACAATCATGATCGCAGAGCATACACACATCTAAGAGGCTTCTTGCTGATCGGTGGATGCTATAATTATTTCCACCGTAAGTACCCAGGGAGAGTGGAACACACACCACATGATGATGGCCTGTCATGTAAAATGGACTGCATTAATGTAGCGCTTCTCAACTCAAAGAGCACTCAAAGCGCTCTACACGTTAATGCCTCAGACATGTACCCATTCACACACACCAGAGGCGGTTGGGGGGGGGTTCAGTGTTGTGCTCGGTCACTTGGTCAGGGGGAGTTGGGATCGAGCGACCTTTGACCCTCCTGAACCACCGAGTGTGAGATGCAGCGTGAGAAATAAAAATTCTAAGGAAGTAAGCTGTGAGTGCACTACTATGAGAAGTACTATACTACTACTATAGAACTAATACTACTATACTAATATACTACTACTATGGGCGACAGTGGTACAGGAGGTAGAGAAGTTGTTTAGTAATCAGAAGGTCGCTAGTTCGATTCCCTGTCGAAGCGTCCTTGAGCAAGACACTGGACCCCTAATTGCTCCTGATGTGCAGTGTGCCATCAGTGTACATGTAAAAATGTGTATACATCCTTGTAAGTCGCTTTGGATAAAAGCGTCTGATAAATGAATAAATGTAAATGTAAGTGCACTACTATGAGAAGTAAGTAAGCTATATGAGCATTTCTATGCTCACACAAGAATTATCATGTAAACACCCAGAACCCATATGCAGAGTCCTTCTGCCATGTATGTGAGTATTCTGGGTGGGTAGTCTCTACCATGACAAGAAGTGCTGAATCAGGAACACCACGCATGTGGATGGCCAGTTGAAGAGTACAGGTGTCCATTGTGGTCATAGGGTTGTAAGTGCACTAATATGAGAAGTAAGTAAGCAAGCTGTAAGTGCACTGAAGTAAGTAAGTAAGTAAGTAAGTGCACTGAAGTAAGTAAGCAAGCTGTAAGTAAGTAAGTAAGCTGTAAGTAAGTAATTAAGTAAGCAAGTAAGTAAGTAAGCAAGTAAGCAAGTAAGCTGTTAGTGCACTGAAGTAAGTAAATGCACTACTATATATAAATCTTTATTTCAGACGCCAAGTTCCATATAAAATAAAAGACATACAGTACAACTATAAAAAAGAGAGAAAAACAAGAAGATACAACATACATAATACAGTTCATTAAAAAGTATAATACTATGAGAAGTAAGTAAGTGAGCTGTAAGTGCACTACTATGAGGCATCTGCAAACAAAATGGATGCTGTTAATAAAAAGGACATTTTGCTTCTTGCTGTCACCGTTCTGCTTGGCCTCTGTTTAAGCAATTAGCATCTTGTTTTGATCCAGAATGGTTCTCTCATTATCTGCTGTGACTACACGTGCAGGGTGGACTCCATCTAAACTGCCATCAGCTCTCTGTAGAGACGATTTAATGGGTACGGAGAGAGAAAAGAACATGTCAGCACAGGTGAACTACATAAAACAAATATACAAATATACAAATAAATAAATAAACATTTGGTTGATGGGAATTTCTACAGGGGGTCCAGACAGTAAAAGTGGAGTTGTTTATTGATCTAGACAGAGACAGCTCTTTCATGTCTGCCATGTGAAAAACAGAAACAAATTAAATTGGAGATTTTCTTTTCTGAATAAATGCCTACAAATAGATAGCATTTTGCATTGGTTAATTGGTTTGTTGGTGTATTGGTTGATTATTTGTCTCATTGTCTGTTAATGATGTATTTGCTTGTTTCTGAATGATTATTTGGAGAGACATTATGAGAAAAGGCCTCCAGAGGTCATATAAACACACACATTACTCCTTCAGAGGTCATATAAACACACACACTACTCCTTCAGAGTTCATATAAACACACACACTACTCCTCCAGAGGTCATATAAACACACACAGTACTCCTTCAGAGGTCATATACACACATTTTTATTGATTTAAGGGGAACTTTGGGAT
>NC_045157.1:2008774-2031274 GCF_900700415.2 Clupea harengus
ACAAACTCCTCTTTAGAAAGGCACAGGACTCCCACTAGGCAGACATTAGCACAAGTAATTGACAGGTTTTTGGCAATGGAGATAGTGATGTGTACTGAAGGGCAATGCATCACATTTCCTTTCCCGCTCAGCCTCATCACGAGGACGGTGGCTCGGAAAATGTTTTCCTTTTTATCTTTTCAATTCAAATCATCTCCTCAGCTGTCTGTGGGGACGTCCATGTTTAATTCTCCTTGTTTTGTTTTTGACTTTGTCTTTTGTCTGTTCCCTTCCTTTCGCTTTTCATTTCATTACACTGAACTTATCCTTAATATAGAAATGTTGTTTAGACTTGTACAACACAATAAGATGCCATGCGAATCAAATATGCTTTTCTTGCAGAAAATCTGACAAAACCGTATGGTGCAAAGAGAGATAAAAAAAAAAAAGAATGTTTGCCGTGATTGAAGATCCTGAGCGCAATAAACATTATTGAATCCGAGTCACAGTTAGTGAATTGTGTTCTCCCATGTGAATCCAGTATAAACTTATCAGTCTATCAAAACAGATTAAAACATACACTTTCAAAAAACATGACAAGTTCCATTATTATTTTTGAGCGTATACCATGAAAAGAAATCATCATGAAGTTAAATCCCTACACAGAAGGGCCTTTGGAGTAACTCCTCTTCTCTCTGACACTGATGGAATTTGACTGAATCTGAGTTATGCAATTCATTATCTTGAAAAAAAAACAGTTTTGAGTACTAGTCCCTGGTGATAAGTGATGTTGTGTGTGTGTGTGTGTGTGTGTGTGTGTGTGTTAGTGTGTGTGTGTCTGTGTGTGTGTCTGTGTGTGTGTGTGGCGGGGGGGGGGGGGGGTTTGTTCTAATAAATGTTGCATCTATGGACTGTAGTGTATGCATGCAACCTCTCTTAAAACATGGCTCATGAATCCATTCCTGTAATTCCTCTAATACAATTTTGACAAAGATCTCTGCCTCACCCCCCTGTCCTTCAGGCTGACTGAAACGCTGCCTCCCTCAGCCGTATCCCCCAGCATTCAATACACGGTCAAACATGCGGTGAAACATGTATCCCATCCCATGTCAGAGTTTGCCAGGATCTCCTGTGAAATGGCTCATGAAAGCGCCGCGGGGATCAAACAAAGCTCTATGAAGATGTCTGGAGGAGTGGAGGGAATCACACTGGGTCCTGTGCCGCAGAGGCGTCCTGTGCCTGCCTGTCCAGCTCCCGCGCTCAAGGATTCATTTACACATAGAGTGGCTGATTTCATGCCGGGCTGGCCTCTGAGTAGGGGACCTGAGATGTGTTGTGGCTGGAAATCGGACCGTTTTCTGTTGTTCAAAAACCCCACTAGGTTCTCGAAATTATGAGACTTTCATGGCTTGGAGGACGGATACATAAGTTGCAGAGTAGCAATTTCTCAAGGTTTTTTTTGTGAGCACTTGCAAGATTGTTTTTTTTTTGAGAGGGGTATTTTCTTCTTCTGTTATCTATGCGGAGAGGGAACTGACTGCTTTGGTGACAAACATTCTGAGGGTGTCGTGTGTGTGTGTGTGTGTGTGTGTGTGTGTGTGTGTGTGTGTGTGTGTGTGTGGTGTGGTTTAGTGTGTGTGTGTGTGTGTGGTTTAGTGTGTGTGTGTGTTGGATTTCTTTATGAATTCTGACTCAACTGGTCTTTTCAGAGAGTTGCAGAATGTAGCAAGAGAGAGAAAAAAAAAAGTTGAGCCATCAGCTGAAAGCTGATGTGTCTCTTTGAAGGTAGCAATTACCTTTAGTTTTTCGTTTTTTTTTTCTTCTCTTCCATTCATCTTGAGTGGGACATGTTCTCATGTAAATGTGTTTTTATAGTTTGTAATATAAATTAGTGTGCTTAATTTGATTACTGTGAGTCGCCGAAG
The DNA here is from genome assembly GCF_900700415.2 of Clupea harengus. Taxonomy (NCBI): domain Eukaryota; kingdom Metazoa; phylum Chordata; class Actinopteri; order Clupeiformes; family Clupeidae; genus Clupea; species Clupea harengus. Next base: position 2,010,679 of record NC_045157.1, read on the forward strand.
ACATTTTGCAGTTCAGAAGCAGATGTCATTGATTTCTAATTAAATTTGCCAACATAATGACTCGAGCAGTGCTCTGATTTGAATAACTCAAAGGCAGCACAACACTGAGTAACACGTTGAGAGAGCAGCAACACACTGAGTAACACTATAGAGAGAGCAGCAACACGTTGAGTAACACACTGAGTAAAACGTTGAGAGAGCAGCAACACATTGAGTAACACCATAGAGAGAGCAGTAACACATTGAGAGAGCAGCAACACACTGAGTAACACATTGAGAGAGCAGCAACACATTGAGTAACACCATAGAGAGAGCAGCAACACACTGAGTAACACCATAGAGAGAGCAGCAACACATTGAGTAACACCATAGAGAGAGCAGCAACACATTGAGTAACACCAGAGAGAGAGCAGCAACACATTGAGTAACACCAGAGAGAGAGCAGCAACACATTGAGCAACATAATGACTCGATCATGACTCTGATTTGAATATCTCCAAGGCAGCGCATCACTGAGTAACACATTGAGTAACACCATTGAGAGAGCAGCAACACATTGAGTAACACATTGAGTAACACGTTGAGTATCACCATAGAGAGAGCAGCAACCATCGGCAGCACATGTTTTGGTAGTACGGTGCAAATATCAGCATTGTATCATATTACTAGCTATGTACAAACAGTGCTATGCTTTGAACTTGTGACTGCCCAGAGAGATAGAGCAGTCCCGCTGACCAAAACCTGGGTAGGGACATTGATTATCCATTTTCATCACCTCTCACACATGGCAATACCCCCAGACAGACAGCGTTTTTCTGTAGAGGAGCGACACTTGATGGCTTCATGTGGTCCAATTCCAGAATCTTCCGCTCACCTCTATTACCCTACAGTAAGAGCTACGGACGGCCATGCTGGAGTTCTATTACCCCACAGTAAGAGCCACGGACGGCCATGCTGGAGTTCTATTACCCATGGAATGGCATCTCTGGCGTGGCGCGCCCCAGACGGCTGTTTGTTAGCCTTGAGAGCCAATTAAAGCGTGCTGCTCGCTCCTGACCACCTGCACAGTTTTAACACCAAAGCCGTTTTCCTCTGGTGAAGGCCAGACTGCCAAAAGCCAAAGGTTGAGGTCCTCTGAGGAGTCATTAAATCTCCCAAGGCCTTTTTATTTTGTGTGATTCCCCTCATCTCATTACTAAAAAAAATCTCCAGCATTATTAGCATTTGCAATGGAGTTTTTTTTAAAAGTGTAGCATTCAACACATTGTTTGGTACTTAAGAAGTTCCTCTGCCTGTGACCTTTAGCTTCCTCCGTGACCACTGTCACTGCAAAACCCCAATGGTTAATCTAGCATTTTGTATCGGCAAAATGTCAAGCTCTGCTTACTCTATGACAAAGAAAATGCGGTAATGGATGGCTTGCTTTAAGCACAGCAAACACTGCAACGCTCCCTTGATTATCGGGGGCTCATCTGTGCTCGGCCAAGCCCGGCGTCTGGATGCCATGGACTGCAGCCTCTGTGTTCTAAAATAGCTTCATCACCACAATCCATCTCCGAGTCCTCTGGGAGTGTGTGTGTGTGTGTGTGTGTGTGTGTGTGTGTGTGTGTGTGAGTCCTGTCTGTGATTGCTGTCTTGGGTTTTGATGAATTGGACAGTCCGGCTGATTAATTAATCAATCGTGTAAACATTATAGGTTTCAGTAAAATACAAGCTTCCACTCGTTGCCTGTGTAATGACACACTTTCCGACCATCGGAGAGGGAGAGGGAGGGTGGGATGGAGAGAGAGAGAGAGAAAGAGAGAGAGAGAGGGAGGGATGGAGAGAACTACAGAGAGAAAGAGACGAGTACCCCACCTCTCTGCACTTGAGCCTTTAGATTGAAAGTCCTAATTGGACCGTAATTAGGCATGGACTTCTCCCCATCAAAGCCATGGGAATGAGCGTCTCCTACTAATGTCAATAATTGCACTGCCAAACGCAAGGTCCCTGTCGCCCGAAGATAAATTACATACGATTAATAATATGTAATTACAGAGGAACGGATTGTGGTGTCTCCGTGTCGAAAGCAAAAAAATTAAATACTTCCTGCGTAGGCAGCATGGGTTACCGCATGCCGCGATATCAGTCTCAGGCCTCTGCAAGCACTTCTTACACTCGTGTGGGTGTGTGTGTGTGTGTGTGTGTGTGTGTGTGTGTGTGTGTGTGTGTGTGTGTGTGTGGGTGTGTGTGTGTGTGTGTGTGTGTGTGTGTGTGTGTGTGTGTGTGTCTGTGTGTGTGTGTGTGTGTGTGTGTCTGTGTGTGTGTGTGTCTGTGTGTGTGTGTGTGTGTGTGTGTGTGTGTGTGTGTGTGAAACTTCAACATCGCCAGTCTCCCGGAGCCTAAATCCTCTCCTGGAGGAGAAAATCCAGGGGAAGAGCCAGCCACCTACACCCCCCCCCCCTCCCCCTCCCCAGCCCCCCAAGCCCCCCAAAGCCGGGGCGGCCTTGGCTTCTGAGTGACACGAGCAAGAGCCCTGTTGCAGTCGCGTGAGCAGGTGTATCTTCCAGAGCGCTCATCCTCTGCACAACATAGAGGATTTAATGAGCTGTGTCTGAGCTGAGACGCTCTCTCTCTCTCTCTCTCCCTCTCTCTCTCTCTCACTCTCTCCTCTCTCTCTCTCTCTCCCTCTCTCTCTCTCTCTCTCCCTCTCTCTTTCCCAGCCCTGTACTGAACCAGTCTAACCCCCCCCCCCTCCCCACGCGACTTAAAGTGGAGTAAATGCCACAAGCAGCTCAACACCCGCTCCAGAACCGGCACACACACACACACACACACCCGCTCCAGAACCGGCACACACACACGCACACACACACACACACACACACACACATACACACACACACACACACACACACACACCCGCTCCAGAAAGAGGCTGTGACTGATTGCACTTCCACATCCCCGTCAGCCGGTGCACAGCCACAGTCTCCAGGTCTCTCAGCGTCGTGCTGGGCATCTTAACCCTGATGACCATATCACTCTCAGCTTCGTGCTGGCCATCTTTCCCCCGATGACTATATCACTCTAGTTAGTTAAGCCTTTGTATTCCTCTCGGAACATAGGCCATTGATGAATTGTTTCCACCCACCCTCGTCTGTCCTGAGCCATCCTCTCCAGCTGTTTCCACGTCAGCCCCTTCTTCTTGAATTCCTGCTCTGTGCTCCTTCTCCAGGTGTTTTTGGGTCGTCCTCTACCCCGTTTTGCCTTGTGGGTTCCATGTCAGTGCCTGTTTTGTTATTGCTGTTGTGTTTCTTCGTAGTGTGTGTGTCCAATCCAGCTACATTTTCTCCTTAACAGCTGTATATCTACTGTTTCTTGTTTTGTGCATGTCACTCTAGCATTGTTATTTAACTTGTGAATGCGCCTTTTTTTCATCTCAATTGCTTTTTCTCTTTTTTTTTTTTTTTATCTCCGCTGCATGAAAAGCTGAGGTGACTGGGGCATTTAGGAGATGTGGGCTAATTATGCAGCGGGAGGGCAGAGGGGTGTGACCTCCTGTAATCATTAAAGTGGGAAGCTGACGAGCCCTCCTGTCCAGCACACGCAAGAGCAGCATTTTTCAGCCACGGAGTCACTAAAGGTCAGTCACGGGGAGAAAAGATGAAGAATCTCAAGAGCGGAGAAGTATTTGTAGTATTTAAGAAACAACCGTAATGAGAGGAATAGGGAACAGCAGCCTTGGATGTGTGTGTGTTGTGTGTGTGTGTGTGTGTGTGTGTGTGTGTGTGTGTGCGCGCTCTCTGCTTGGAGTAAGAGGTGGACAGAGCGAGAGCAGCCTTGGATGTCTGCTGACCTGTGCTCTCTCTACTTGGAGTAAGAGGTCGGACAGAGCGAGAGAGTGTTTTCATTATATTTAGAAGAGAGAAGACAAAATGCTAGTTTGATTTTTAATAAGGAGGTCTGAGGGTTTTATTCTACTCCTACACAGTATGAATTTGCATTCAGCCACTCGCTTTTGCAGCCGATAAGTCAACTTCAGAATCATTTTAGCTTGATTTGGAAATGGAAGACGTTCATTTTGTTATTCAGCAAACACTCTGGGCTGTATTAGATGGACACATAACAATCGTCTGGTACATTATGATATCACATCAGCTACTGCCTCAGCCATGTGTCGTCCCCCCAGCCACACCTCCATTCTCCTCTCCTCCTTCCTCCTCTCTCTCCCTGGTCGTTCTTCCTCTCTCTCGCTGGTGGGGTGGCAGCAGCAGGAGAGAGTCTAGCCCTGACAAATCTCTCCTCTTTCCCTCTTTCCATGTGTGAGGGCGCTGGCTGCCAGGAGAACCAGAAGACCCTTCATCACACCCAGAGGGGGCCCCCTCATCATCCCCAGCACCTTCATCATCCCCAGCGCTCCCCACCCTTAATACGGCCAGAGAATGGCGCTAATATTGGTTTGAGGTATGTTTGGATTGGGGAAATGGTTTCATATATCAGGCTGATAGGGGGGGCGGGGGGGGGGGGGGGGGGGCTAGAGTATAAGTGAGTTTGGCTGGGGGCTGACGTCTGGTTTAAGGGAGTTTTATGGTAAACATTATCCGCTGACAGAATGGGACTCGGACGAAGAGGGCACTGTCAAGCCGAGCGTTTCCTAATTGTTCATTATTATTATTTTCATCATCGTTTATTTCACTCGGTTGTCAGGTCGGAGGTCTTTCATCAATCCCAGTCCCAGTGCCGAATTTTTACACCTGAAAGAATGAAAATAAAAAAGCATGCTCACTCCCTAGCCTTAATCATAGTGTGGGGGCCTGTCATAAATCACTGCTTGTGTTTTACTGAGCCGGGGGGTTTTATATCTCTAGACAGTCATAATTCTACACGGGTTCATCATTTATGAAGTTTCCACGACCCAGACTAAGTCAGATCAGTCCTGGATATCATTGCAAGATCTGATGAGATATCATTTCATTTTATTCACTGCCATCTTTTCAAAATGTACGCCGCCAGTAGCCCTACCTGTAACATCTTCACAGCGCAGCTTCAGCACCGGGCAGTGTGTTTATTTACACTTGCAGTGTGTTTATTTACACTCGCAGTGTGTTTATTTACACTCGCTTGTGTGTTTATTTACACTTGTAGTGTGTTTATTTACACTCGCTTGTGTTGCTCTTCATGCATGTGAAGGTGTTCACACGAGGGGTGTGTGGGTATGCATTTCAGTGGTGTGTATGTGTATATGTGTGTGTTACATTTCAGTGGTGTGTATGTGTATATGTGTGTGTTACATGTTCAGTGGTGTGTATGTGTGTGTTACATTGCAGTGGTGTGTATGTGAATATGTGTGTGTTACATTGCAGTGGTGTGTATGTGTGTGTATCCGTGAGGGCATGTAAGGTGAGAGAAAAAGAGAGAGAGGTTAGTATATATTGTACATTGTATTTGTGTACTTATCTGTGTGTGTGTGTGTGTGTGTGTGTGTGTGCGTGTGTGTGTGTGTGTCTGTGTGTGTGTGTCTGACAATGGGTGGCAAAAAAAAAAAAAAAAACGTTGTCAGGGAGCGCCTCACACCCCGAGGGCTGCAATCAGCAGACATTTCTTCTGCAGCAACTCCCCAGGTTATCCCCGGCCTTATCTCTCCATTGTCTCGCTCCCTCTCTCCCTCTCTCCTGAAAAATGCACCGCTGGCATTGATTAAGGTGCAGCACTGAAGCTACTGATGGCTTTAAATTATCAGCGCTTCACGCTTGGGGGGGCGATGAGTGTTCCCTGCAGCAGCACTCTGAAGGGACTGCATTATTCTTGAGACAGAAAAACTCTTTCAGGATTGCAGCTTTTGCATCTTATTTGGTTGTACAGCTCGGAGACATGCCGGGGGTGGGCTTGGGAGGAGGTTCATTATTAATGGATTGATTCGAGTCTGAGGTCTCGTAGATTACAGGGGGCTTTAAAAGGGAGATGAAGGGGGGAAGGCACAAAAGATTGCTCATTTCTTAATTTGATTGGCCATTATGGAGCAGGGCGGGGTCTTCTGGGGGTGCTTCACCATAAAGTAAAGTGTGCGTCATCCTCACCCTCACCCTCACCCTCACACCCTCCTCACCCTCACTCTCACCCTCACCCTCACCCTCACCCTCACCCTCACCCTCATCCTCATCCTCACCCTCACCCTCACCCACCTCACCCACCTCACCCTCACCCTCACCCTACTCCTCACCCACACCCTCACCCTCACCCTCACCCCACCCACACCCTCACCCTCACCCTCACCCTCACCCTCACCCTCACCCTCAGCCTCAGCCTCACCCTCACCCTCACCCTCACCCTCACCCTCACCCTCACCCTCACATGGAGACAGTGGACTCATGCAGCATCCTCACCCTCACCTGGAGACAGTGGAATCATGCGTCAGCATCTCCTAGCGTAGCGAGCTCTCCGCCCGCAGCATTGATTGTTGTCTCTGCAGTGGAGGCTAAACTGAACTTTACCCGACACCAACAGAGGCCAGCCAGAAAGGTCACAACACACAAATGGGAAACATGCTGAATCCCAAACTTTGAGTGGGTGAAGAGCAAATGTTAGGCCTCAACAAACACACCATGCCTTGACTTAGCTGCCCTAAAAAAAGACAAACTTGGCAACAGGTTCTGTGTGTCTTGAAATGCTGGCATATTTCCTGTGAAGAGGAGCCAAGGAACCCTTCTGTCAGTATGTGTGTCCATGAAGGTGACGGTTTTAGCGGACTTTTATCCAAAGTGAATATACATCCTTAGAAAACATTACAATGATAATTAATATGTTTTTTTTTTGTGTTTAGTTTATTTGCTTGGTGGCCAGGAATTGAATGTAAAAAAGTAAGTATATATGAGGAGAAAAGTCCAAATGAGGCCTAACAGAGTGAAACAAGACATGCTAACCTTATCACCATGTTTCTAAGAATGACCACCAGGCTGCACTTTGTAAATGGAAAAGTTCACCAATCACTGATGATAATCATCGATGATAACATGATCCCATGAATCCTATGATCCCATGAATCCTTAACCTTTTAGTTTAGAACACATGATATGCAGACACTGTTGATATGAAGCCGTAACCAAAGTGCCTGAGTGCTCAGGCCAAAGATTGTTAATTTATTTTAATTTGGCCTTACATTGAACGACTCTAAGTCACAGAGAGGTAGAGAGAGAGAGAGAGAGAGAGAAAGAAAGAGAGAGAGAGAGAGATGAGATAGAGAGATGAGATAGAGAGAGAGAGAGGTAGAGGTAGAGAGAGAGAGAGAGAGAGAGAGAGAGAGAGAGAGAAAGTGCAGCAACCTAATATGTTTTTTTTTCTTTTTCTTTTTTTGCCAGAAGCCAAATAATCGTGGAAATTCATTTAGAGACACAGGAAGCCTTTGTTTGGCACAGGCTGTAATTATCTGGTGAAATTACACACCTAGGCAGCACCTGAGCCCTGCTCCTCAGACAGTGGAGACGTATTTATTTATTTATTTATTTATTTCCTTCCTCAGAAAGGCCAGGCCTCCTCGTGTATGGGCCTGTTTCACGGCATGAATTATTAATTAACATGATTCACACCATAATAGATCACTTTTCATTTATATTCTGGGAAGAATAGCATTGACATCATGCTATGGTCACATGTGTACACTAGCCATGTTATGTTCAACGGAACCTGCACTGTAAAAGACCCACCTACTACTACTTTAAGCAATGTAAGTTAGCTGATGTAATCTTAATGACTGTAACACACTGTCTACTGTGACACGGACATCTATTGTATGTGCTATATGTGAGAGCAAATTGCATTATATGTGCCTTGTTGTGTTGTCTTGTATTGTTTGTCTGTAAAATGAGCAAAATTCTTAATAAATATATGTTTAAAAAAAAAAAAAAGACCCAGGAGCACAGGAAACACATATCTGAACTATGACCTTTGTTGTGATGAATGCAGATCTCCTTAAGAGAAGACAAAAAGAAGAAAACAATATTGTTAGGGAGGCTGCCAATGAGGGAGTCCAGCCTCTGACGTGTGAAAGGCTTAGAGAGGGCGAAGGGAATGACTTTGACCGACATCATCCCCATTCCTGAATATTGGAACGAAACCCAGAAATGAATATACCAGGATCCCATTAGTAGCAAGTCATCTTTCTTCTGCTCCTTTTGGCAGAGAAGAACATCATTCCTCCCCAATCTAAATGCTCCGTGTTATGTCCAGACACGTATCACACTTAATATTATGACACGAGCGCCAAGGACAAGGACTGGGTCCTCGTCTCGTCTCACATCTGCCCCTGGCGGCTTCGGGAGAAGTCCTTGAAGGCTGTTTCTTATTATCCCATAAACTAAATGAATAAATATACACTCTACCCCTTGTTTTCCCCGCTGCAATTATTGACATGATTCTCAGCCTTTATCTCGGCGCGATGGAGGGGAGGATTGTGACTGAAATCTTAACAGTGATGCTGCGGCTTGTTGGGGGGTAGGGACTGAGTGGAGTGTCGTCGAGGACGGAGGGTGGCGGACAGAGGGGGGGGGGGGGGGGGGGGGGGGGGGGGGGGGGGGTGGTTCTGTTGAAACGGCTCCGTCTTCTTCCAGGACACACTTGGTATGCATGGCACCAGGCTGCGCAGTGAGCAGGACGAGGCAGCAGCACATTTACTCACATTTGTCCAAATTTGCAGTCAGCTGTGGGGTGAAGAAAAGGCAAAAGGGAAGAAGCACAGAAACAGAAAAAAAAAAAGATCTCACACACACACACACACACACACACACAATCTTGGCCAGTTTTTGTTTTCCTGAGACTCAGATAAATCACGCCTTGGCCAGGTAAATATGGAGATGAAGAGCGAGGAGAGAGCTGTGAAAGGTTTCCACCGGCTGCTGGCTGGGACTATCGCTGCAGACACCACCGCTGAGGTCATGTTGACCTTGGGATTGAAGGCAGCAGCCCCCATTGTAAGCTCCGTCTGTGTGGGTCTGTCTTTCACAAAAGAGACGGGAGGACAACAAAGGGCCGCCTGATCTCTCCGTTCAATTGTTGTGTACTTAATGTAGCACGCTAGCTCTCTCGTACGAGAGAATGGGAGGAAGGGCATTGATGTCCTCTGAAACCAGACCAGAGCGGAGATGTCTGAAAATGGGCTAATGACATATCTTCACTTTTCTATTCTGCCCTTGATTACCCTCTTCTCTAACCTGATTGGATCAGACAGACATCAGAGGTTATTCATGAATCCCAAATGAGAAAATTGGGTTGTTTATCCCATTTTGTTTTCTTTAAGGGGTCCTTTTCAGAAATCTCGGTTATTGAAAGGGCTGGTTGTTACCAAGACAAAGATTACATACCCTGCTGAGAGGGAGAAAAACATCCCTATTCATGGGATTGCTGCAGTCATAAAAAAAAATACCAATGGGGGTGCCTTTCAAGAGAAACGACTGTGATAACAACGGAGAGTGTGACGTGGCTAGACAACAACGCTTTCGAGAAACGCACCCCAGACAGGCCACCTGTCAATCAGCATGTAAAGCAAGACTCAGAAGGTGTCTGGGGTTTAGAAGCTTACTTTTAAAATGTAATAGGTTACAGATGACTAGTTACCCTGTTAAAAATGGTATAAGTAATTTACTATTTTAATTTATTATGTTGGTATTATTGTTACTCATTGCAGTTGATTACTTTTGATAACTTTGATTGGCAGACGAGAGGCAGTGCAAATTCAAAGAACCAATCAAAAACAATTATCAAACTTTGAACGCATACTGCCATATGAATGGAGCCTGTCTAGACAGCGAAAAGATGCAAATCAACAGAATGAATGTTTTTTTGTGCATAAAGACTTTAAAGCTTTTTACCGAAAAGAATCGGATGAAACCCCTTTGTAATAACCAATATTTTGGTTATTATTATTATTATTTTAACGGTAGTTTAATTCGATATTTTTGTTACAGATTACAATTCAATTTATTTTGTAATTAAATTATGTCGCTCCGTTACATGCAACCAGTCACTCCCTAACCCTGGTTATGATATATGATAAAAAATGACCACTTTTCTTTCAGCATGGTGAAAAATAATTGATTTGACAGCATGATTGAAATCCACTCACTGACAAAAGTGTTAATTTCATGTCTGGAGGCTAATAATGTCGACTATTATCCTCTCTCAGCTTCTCTGTACGCGGCTGGAAGTAATTTGCTAACCCATTCTGTGTGATCTATGGCACACCTTACTGGCTGGAGGTGGTTATTTAGGTTTGACAGAAGTGGACTGGCTAGCTGTGGTCGTGATGAAGTTGTCATTGCCTCCTGTGAGGTCTCGTTTCAAAACTGTCCCCTCCTAAAATTCACAATTCTCTGGCAGGCAGGCTGCCAGATGCTGGGGCAGTAATAGACAACTTGAAGAGCAGGGGAATGAAACACCTTAAAAGGATAACAACCTTTAGCAGTTCTCAAATCTTGTTTATAGCACTCTATACACTTGCAAAAACATGCTAAGCTCAACCCCCTGATAGGAATTCCTTTTTTTTCTCGATTTGACACATTGACAGCATTGTAATCTGTCAACATCTCCCCTCTCCTGTCATTCATGTAATATGGATTAGCTTGGGGTGGTGGAACGCGGCGTCTCAGACGTACCCGAGAAAATCTGTTTGCAATGCGAATCGATAAGCTTGCGACAAGCACACCCCGCCATTGCTCAAATATTTGGCTATGCAGATACTGAGCCGTCAGTGCCGCTGGCACAGGCCACTGAGTCAGCACGGCGATGTCCTGAACAGAGTTTTACTGAAACACGACATGCAGGTCAAACTAAATGAATAATGAAATAAATGAAAAATAATCTACATTTTTATTGGAAATAAATATTACCTACAGAGCTGTGATGTTTTGTTGTTTTTTTATATATATAAACAGAGTTTAACTGAAGCACTACAGCACTGCAGGTCAAACTTTGTAACACAGGAAAAAAAAATGAAAAAAAAAATCTACATTTGTATTGGAAATAAATATTACCTACAGAGCTGTGATGTTTTGTTGTTGTTATTGTTTTTTTTTTGTTTTTTTTTTATATATATATATGGAGTAAACAACAGGGTTTCATATTTATTTCATTTCATTTCTATCTTTATTTTATTTATTTGTTGACAGCATGACCTCACTCTGTGCCTCCTTTACCCCTCCTGATGGAGGTCTGCAAGTCTATTGACATTCATTTAGAGCATGGGGCCAGTCATTTGCTCCCATATTTACAGCCCTTGAAATTGGTCTTTTTCTGTGAGAGAGAGGCTGAGAGTGTTAGTTAAATAAATAAATAAGAGTACGGATTGATTACAATTGTTAATCAAGATCCAGTTGAATGCGTTCCAAGAGAGTGCAGTTAGCAGGAGAGGTATGCTCGCTCCATCAACTGCTTGAATGCATTCCCAGCACATGGATTAGTTTGTAAAGTTGGAAATAAGTTCTCTTCAACTACTTAATGTTTCTGTAGTGAGAACCTGCGTGATGAGGGGGGGGGGGGGGCACACATCATCCCTGGGGGGCTCACCTGCATGATGAGGGGGGGGGGCACACCTCATCACTGGGGGGCTCCTGATGAGGGGGGGGGGGCATACATCATCACTGGGGGGGGGGCACACCTCATCCCTGGGGGGCTCACCTGTGTGATGAGGGGGGGGGGGGGGGGCTCATGATGAGGGGAGGGGGGCACACATCAACACTGGGGGGCTCAGCGCCCACCGGCTCCGGCCAGAGGTAGAACATTTGATGACTCATACACACACACACACACACGTGCACACACACACATTTGATGACTGGTTATAGGAGACACTGTCACCAAATCATCATGAGAGGTGGAACATCCTTATGAAGTCATAAAACATGAAAATTGTTTATTTTCCGTTTGGCAGACGACGTGTACTGCACACGGAGGGTTTGGAGGCTGCACCGCCCCGGGGGGGTGGGGGGGTCGGTCAGCTCTGAGAGCATGAGGGGGGGGTGGGGGGGGTCGGTCCACCTCCAGTCTGCGGCGGCTCTGAAAGCATGAACACAGGCTATTAGCCATTTGCGCTTGGCCTCCGAACAATTACAACTCCACAACTCTGGCACCGCCTGGGCTTTCATGAATGTTTAATTCGCAGTCTGACTCTCCTGCTGTTCCCTCGCGCTTCCCTTCTCTGCTCTATCTCTATTTTCTCCTCTCTCTCTCTCTCTCTCTCTCTCTCTCTCTCTCTCTTCCCCCTGTACCACGGCAGGCCCCCTTGCTTTACATTCTCTAGCAGAAGGTTTAGACAACTACAACAGGTAGGACGTGTCTGCCGTGGCCGTGCGGAGGAATTATTGATGTCACCTTGTGACTGGCCCATATGCCCGTTAGGTGTAAAGTCAGCATGTGCATCTGTTTATGTTTCCCCTAACCCTGGACATAAATAAACATGCCGCCGCCCCGAGAAAAATCCAGCCGGTTTACAGATCCCAATTGGTTGACTGGGAATCTTTGTTTTCTCTCGGTGTGCTTTCCTTGTGTGTGTGTGGGGGAATGGAAAGCCTGGTGGGTGTGGGTGGAGGGAAGAAGGGGGTGGTAGTGGTTGTGGTGGAGGTGGAGGAGGATGAGGAGGTTTGTCCTGAGCTGCCCCCCTTGAGATCAAGTGCTGGACAAATGTGATAAATGTTTAATTTCTGCACTTCGGAGAGAAGGCAAGGGCAATTCCATAATCAAATAATAAAAGAGGGGGAGGGAGGGAGGGAGGGAGGGGGGGTAAAGAAAGAAAATGAAACAGAAACAGAAAGATTGCAGCTTTTTTTTTCTTCCCAAGTGTATTCCCCCCCCCCCCTCCTCTCTTCCCGATCAAGAGAGCTGGAGCGCCACAGCAGCACGCTCAGTTTGGCAGCTCGTGACAGAGCGGGAGAGGCCTGTCTGGCCAGCAATGAGAGAGCCCCTGATATTTGTGCTCGGAGATGGATTTCTGAGCAGTCGCGGCAGACGCTGAATGCTAACGGGGAGAGGAGCGCGTTTTCCAATCATCTAGCAGAGGCCATTCAGCATCTGATCTACGGGGGATGGGGGGGGGGGGGTAGAAGGGTGTGTGTGCTAAAGGGGTGCTGCATCTAAACAGCCCCCCCCCCCCCACACACACACACATACACACACACACACACACACACACCCATCCTTTCCTTCGCCAAGCCCCTAACTACACCTGAGAATCACATGGCCAGCTGGCGCGGCGGGCTCCGGGCGCGGCCTCCAACAAGCACAGCGCTGCGCTCGCTCGCTCGCTCGCTCGCTCTCTGTGTCCAGAGCTGCTCCTCGCTCGCTGCTCCTCGCTGCCAACCAGGAACAAACGGCAGGAAATGCAGCCATTCAGTTCTGCACAAAGAAAGGAAACCCATAGAAATGGAACACAGTGGGAGCAACACGGGATATCATTTCTTTCAGAAAACAAAAAAAAAACAGTCAAAGACTGAGAGTTGAATATATAAGAACGTATATTGATATTGAAATGAAATATATCAGTAATCCAACATGCAATGTAAAGACAAATACATGAAAACCGCCATTGGGGTATTTTAACTGTGTTCAGCTCGTAATGTGCCATCGGGGTAATTTTACTGTGTTCAGCTCATAATGTGGAACATTTGGCATCTCAGCGGTGTGGACAGTGTTTATTTATTTATTTGTTTTTTTTTTCCCTGTTCTTCTTGTCTTTCCCAATGGCATGTTGTGATGTTTGTAATGATCTGCAAATGCATTAATAAGCATCCATTTATTGGGACCATGCTGGCCACAGTGAGAGATTAAGTTCTGGTGTTTTCATAATTACTAGACCCCACAGTAAAATGGCTGCAAATTGGACAACATGGGTCCAATTAAGGCTTATTGGCGGCGCTGCTGAGGTGCTGCGTCGCAATTGGCTGATTAACTGCATATGGCCCGAGCCATTGGTCATCATTAAGCATAGACAGCACTCTCAGACCTTTTGGAGCAAACATTTGATTGAATATCGACTACAAAAATATTTTGGGGTGTTTTCATTGTAGCACAGATGGGACCACACACAACTTGGCTAGGTCGTTTTTCTGCACAAGGTTGACAATGCCAGTGAAGATAACAGCAGCAAAAAATAAACAAACAGACAAGTAAATAAATAAATGAATAAATAAATAAATAAATGCTCTGACCATCACCTCCGACTGTAATTGGGTAGCCAATGAGGTGCCACTTTGAAAAGAGCCCCTCATTTGTTTTTAGGAACAATGTCATATGACTTCTCCTTTGCCGTAATTGGGCTAACTGAAGCAGTGCGCTGACAACCCAGCGCTACAGTCTACTATTATTACCCCCGCCTGCTTCCACACAAATGAGGCCAGCAAACAGAGGGGCTTGGTCTGGAGATTTTATATCCTCGTATTCAGTATTCAGGTCAGGATATTTTCATATGTTTTTTCCCTTTTTTTTGTTGTTGTTCAGGTGCGTGTATGCACGTGTATGTGTGTGTGTGTGTGAGAGAGAGAGAGAGAGAGAGAAAGAGAGAGAGAGAAAGAGAGTGAGAGAGTGTGTGTGTGTGTGCGTGTGTGTGTGTGTGTTTCATCCTTCCCTCCAGCTCATTTGGGGAAAGTGTATTTCCCTATCATCGTCTGTTAAGAGGATATTTGCCGGTAATGCTGTAATTTTCAGCTCTGCGAAACACCTGCACCTTGTGGGACCGGGGGATGCTCTGCTGTCTTTGCAGAATCCAGTGTGTATCCCCACGACTTGTTCAGATAAGCACACAAGAAAGACAAGGAACAACTTTGTTGTTGGAGGGTTATTGTTATAACTCTGAATAAATTAGCTTGTAAATGAATGGGGGGAAAACAGTCAGAATGGCATTTCTAGCTCCTGTAGATATACTGTAGATGAACAATAGATGCATATTGTAGTGCACTGAAGAGTGCTGTATCATCACAGTGTTTGTCTTCTTTATCTGTAACCAGGATGTCCTTGCCTCTCTGCTTTCTCCTCCTCTTCTTCCTCCTCTTCCTCCTCATCTTCCCATCAGTGCATTTGGTGCTTTTTTACTATACTTTAGTTGTTGGTAAACCGGCCTGGGCCAGATATACTGCTGCTACTACTACAACAATCTGTACTACTACTACTGCTACTGCTGCTACTTTCACTACTGCTACTGCTACTACTACTACTACTACTACTACTGCTACTACTACTACTACTACTACTACTACTACTACTACTACTGCTACTGCTACTGCTACTGCTGCTACTTCTACTACTACTACTGCTACTACTACTACTGCTACTGCTACTGCTACTACTACTACTACTACTGCTACTACTGCTACTACTGCTACTGCTACTACTACTACTACTACTGCTACTACTGCTACTACTACTGCTACTGCTACTGCTACTACTACTACTACTACTACTGCTACTACTACTGCTGCTGCTGCTACTACTACTGCTACTACTACTGCTACTACATACATCACACAAAGAGTATACCTAAAGCTGCTGTTATAAATGAGCTGAAGTGTCAAACTGGGGAGTTTGTGTTTGTATCCCAAACCAAATGAAGCGCAAAGGTGCCTCAGCGAGAGGAAAGAGGTGTGGTTGTTTGTGCCGTCATTATCTTACTTTAATTCCTAATGATTGTGAAATTGCCCACCGTGGTCCAACAGCAGGTGCCTACCTCCCAGCAGTGCCATATGCTTTTCCTGGCCAATGTTTTGCAGAAGGTGCACACACAAACAAACCACATATTGGTCAAAGGGCCCCGAGGTACAGGATCAGGGGATCACAGCGGAGAGAGGTGATTTAGACACAAACACACACACACACACACACACACACACACACACACACGTGCATTCACACCTATGCAGACAAATGGAAATAGAGGGAATGAGACAGAGAAAAAAAATGATGTGTTAGTACAACAGGATGCGGAAAAAATAGAGAGGCGGGTATGAAACAGAGAGAGAGAAGGAGAGAGAGAAGGAGAGAGAATGAGGGAGAAAGGGAGAGAGAGGAGAGAGAATGAGGGAGAAATGCAGAGAGAGGAGAGAGAATGAGGGAGAAATGCAGAGAGGAGAGAGAATGAGGGAGAAATGGAGAGAGAGAAGGATAGAGAATGAGGGAGAAAGGGAGAGAGAGAAGGAGCGAGAATGAGGGAGAAAGGGAGAGAGAGAAGGAGAGACAATGAGGGTGAAAGGGAGAGAGAGAAGGAGAGAGAATGAGGGAGAAAGGGAGAGAGAGAAGGAGAGACAATAAGGTAGGAAGGGAGAGAGAGAAGGAGAAAAGAAACAGGCAGGGGATGGCCAGACTGTTCCAGACATTTGCATGTACAATTAAAATCATGGATTTTCACATTCCATGAACTGACAATATGGTTTAATGGGCATGCTGAGTATCTGCTGCAGCACCCATCTCATTTCCTCGCAATTTAAAATCAGCCCCTAATTGTTCACTGGAATAATTTATGCCACAAACAACTGTGTTTTGGAATACATCATTTTTTCCAAGGGAAGAAAAGATTATACCCAGCGATGGCAACACCATATTCTGTGTAAAATCATAGTAATTTAGCTAGAATCAAGGTTAAAGATCAACATATTCATTTTGCTAGTGAGATATACAGACAGACTTACGTGAACATTATACTGTATATCATATATACTTATAGACGTATATATTGTGTATTTGTCCATATATTGCATTTTTTAATTCTTATCAACAACTGTTATCGTGTCAATGGCTGTTTAATTAGATTGTCTATGGTCTTAGATGTTGTATGTTACTTTTCATAGTAACATACACCATTACCTTTGCTCAGTACTAAACACCATCACCTTTGCCCAGTGGTAAACACCCAAAAGTTGCCATTTAAGGGTCTCAAAAAGGTCTAACCGAAAGCCATCATCAATAGACCTTTCCTCCGAACTCTTCATTGGAGCTATATTAGTGCAATCTATCAATGAAGAAATGAAAAATCCATAATGGGGGAAAAGGCTGACCCTGGTCTCCTGTTCCTTTTATGAAGTGCAATCTCGGTGGTGCTCCTCTGGCCATGCGAGACTCATCCGTCAGGTGCTCTGATGTGGAATGATGTTGTCAAAAGTATAAAAACGAAGCCACGTCTGCGTCTTTGATGCTACATTTCTGTCAGGAAGAGGCTTTGTGTTCAGACGGGGTCGGGCCGACTGAAAAATGATCATGTTACAAAATAAATAATGATAAAAAAAGAGTAAATACAAACATAGGAACTATGGAGAATGTGGGATGTATAACACGCACATTTAAAGGAGTAACACTTTACTTAGACCAGATATTCACAGGTTCATAAATACATCCATACAGGGTAAAAGGATTCAGGGTAGAACTTGTGGCATACGTTGTTGTATCCTGCTGCTAAGGAGGATCTCTGGTTGGGCAGACACACTCAGTTGTTACATTGGTTTGGTCAGGTTGTTGGACATTAGTGCATGCATGTGACAGTGAGAGGATTGGCCGCTGTGGGAAGTCCCCAACCAATAGCACACGGAATTTAAAATCTTTTCCTGTGTATAACAAAACAAATAATTCACCCAATGTCCTGTATGCAGCCATGTGTGGCTCCTTTCAAGATTTCATAAAAACGCTTTAACGTCTTTATACTACAACATCATAACGCTGTATGAGAGCAGTCATGTCGAGTTATAAATGGTTATGTCAGTTGCTATGATGCATTATGAATACTTTATAAACATGTATAAATATGTTTATAATAATGTATGGATACTGGGTTTAAGAAAAGTGTTACCAAACACTATTTTGCATGCTGATACTTCAAGCTGTAAGGGTTTTTACTACCTATAACATCATAACTCTTTTAGAGTGCAGTCATTAGTATGTAATAAATAATTGTATACAACAGTTAGACCTGTTTGAATGATTCGTTCATTTCTGACTGGACAAGAGGCATTCCATGAGTGGGGATATACTGGCATACTGGCATAACCCAGTCGGACTCTTCACCGCTAGTAATCACGCTGTGTTTGGCACAGTGCCAGCGGTTCAGGAGGTAGAGGAGGCGTTCAGCAATGGGAAGGTTGCTAGTTTGATCAGGAGGTAGAGGAGGCGTTCAGCAATGGGAAGGTTGGGAAGGTTGGGGAGGTTGGGAAGGTTTGGAAGGTTCCTAGTTTGATCCGGTCTCCTCCTAGCCAAGAGGCGAAGCGCCCTTGAGCACGACACTGAACCTCCTGGCGCTCATGATGTGCAGGTTGGCACCTTGCATGGCAGCCCTGCCGTCGCTGTGTGAATGGGCAGATGACACAAGTAGAAGAGTGCGATATGCATGCAGTCCATTTACATACTTTAACAGTTTGATTAGTGGGATGTCAACACTCCATTCATTCAAAGTAAGAGAGCAGAAGTGCCGGCAGCCATTTTGTGTCACAAGAGCAGAAGTACATTTGATAGTTATTGGGAGAGGGAAGGGAGCAATTGGAGACGGGGGAGAGTCCAAATTAACATGTCACATAAAGACAGGTGAGCATAAAAGATAAATATCCTCAAATACGCTCTAACACAACTCATCGCCAGAATGACAGCATTCGTCGGTTGGCAGAGCTTCACACTGAGCACTCAAGTTGGAACTATTCTGGGGGGTGGAGAAATTGAAATAAACGAAAGAAAAGTGGGTAGTCGGTAGTATAACTGATCTAAAAGCAGTATGACACGCTTTGTGCGTGGGATTGGTCAATGATATCCTTCCTCACGGCAGGTAATGGCCGGCACTTATAGACTTCAGTCATACCTAAGCAACATGAGAGTCAGTATGAATCATTATGAATCATTATGTCTACTTTATGACCCTTAATGAATGTGTTTATAATGCTTTGTGAATACTGGGTTTAAGAAAAGTGCTACCAGAAAATGATTCTAAATATATCATTCTGTTTCATATAAAAAAAAAACAGCTTCATGCCAGATGGAGCTATGCCAAGCTTCGTAGTGATAAACCACCAAATATCCATCAAAAAAACATTTGTTTACATTTGTTTGCGACTTAAAGAATGCTTAGACTTCAGTGCTACAGCGATACAGTGGTTTTGTTTAGGTTTAAAATATATCATTTGTTTAGGCTTAAAAGATAGAATTTCTAAAAAGCTAAAAGCTGAATTATGTGCAGAAGTTGCCTTAGTCAAGGGAAATTGGTATGACAGGATTCTAAACTTTTGAAATATTGCTCAGTAGTCCGTGAGCCCACGAACACCCCCCCCCCCCCCGCCTCTCTCTCACACTTTAACTTTCTCTCTCTCTCTCTCTCTCTCTCTCTCTCTCTGTCTCCTCTCTTCAAAGTTTTTCCTTTCGTGTGTCTGGAAGTGCATCTCGTCTTCTAGGAGGAGACGCGTTCCCTTTGAACCCCTGGCAAAAAGACAAAAAGAGCTTTCTGAAGAAATAATGGATGTTTATATGGATCTGTGAGGAGCTGTCAGCTGCTGCCTTGACATTGATTTGCAGGAGTGCAGCACAAGAGAACCTGAGAGAGAGAAGTGAATCTCAGATTGTTAGGAAGCATCCAGGAGTCCATCCTCTGAGCGCTGTGGCAATCACCCATGGAGAAGATAAGTAGGAATAAGCCCGATCGGAGCCAATATCAGTGTCTCCACTCTCTACAATGCTTACAGCAATGTCATTTAATTTTTTTCTTACTGAAGTGCTGCTTGGTTCCGTAATGAATGCAATGTCCCAGATGTATGTTTTCTTGTTCAATTTTAGTTTAATGGACACTCTCATGATTTTGGGTGCCGTGTTTTCAGACTTAGATTATGAGGAGAAAGGGAAGGGGGGGGCATCTGATTTATTGAACCCTGAAAACTCTCTTAGAAATAGCTGAGAAAGAGGGGAGCCGTGTGTGCATTAGGGATTCGTCATTCAGCACCGACGTGCCAATTTCCTTTTTCATCAGGCGCAGCTTTACATGCCTCTGTAAGGTTCATTAAGGCTCAGATACTGTACACACACACACACACACACACACACACACACACACACACACACACAGACTGCCTCTGTAAGGTTCATTAAGGCTCAGATATTACAATGCAGGGGCTGCGGCCAAATTGTATAATTCAAACGCCGGCCGAGACATCACCACCATGTTGATGCCTTTTTCTAAGCCTCGACTGTAAAACGCTTGAAACGATGAACTTATAACAAGCACGAGAGGAGCAGTGTAACTGAAGGGGGTTTAATTCCCTCCCTCTTTTCGTTTCGACTCTTATTATTTTTTATTATTATTATCATTATTGTCTTTTTTTCTATGTGAATTCTTTTCAATCGCAATTTCTGTTTTTTTTTTTTGAGAGGTGTTCGCCCTGCATATAAAACAGTAAATATATTTGCTGTTTAAATGATACTTTTGCTCACCCTCCTACTCGCTTCCCAGACATTTATGGAAATTAAGACGTTTGGAAGGAAAAAGGAGAGATTACTCCGCTGTCATTTCAGTTCCCCCGGCCATTTTTGCTGTAACCGTTATTGGTTCCACCGTAATATATATTATTAATCCCTAATGGGTTTCTATCTGATACGGCACCAAATCAAATTTCTGCGGCACATTATT
>NC_045157.1:2041274-2056274 GCF_900700415.2 Clupea harengus
CTCCAAAGCCTTGGGTTTTGTTCATATTGACCACATTCTTTTTTAGTGAGACGACGAGTGGCAGTGTACACAAAGCCTGAAGCGCATGAATAACCATGAAGAGAAGACAAATTCATGTGTAGCATTTTGAGATTTTGAGTTTTTTTTAAGCACAGCACTGTGCCAGCGGAACGAGAGTGTTAGAGGGCAGCAAAGAAAAGGTCAGCAATGTGGTAGCGTCTTAGGAAACATGCTCCGAAGATAATGATGTTCTCAGGAAAAGGTCCTCTTGTCCCTCTGAAGGGGCACTAATTGACCATATGAACAGGTATTGAGAGCTTCCAAGTCAGCTTGCATAATGACAGGACACGATGACGAGCTCAAGCGGCACCTGATGGGTTTGTTTGTTTACTTCTTGCAGGTGTTTACAATGCAAACATGTTTTTATGTTAACATAATACATCTGCAAGAGGAGGTTTGTGATTTCCTCTTCCTGGAGCTGGAGACAGAAGGACAGGGAGAGAGAGTGTGTTCAGAGCCACGACAAGAACCTTTAACGTGGCACGTTCCAAGACAGACTATCACTGGCTTGATTAAAATTGCACTGGAGCCTTCTGGCGTAACTTCTTCGAGATTTCAGAGATGGGTTTCAAAATGCACTCTGCCAGCAGAGGTAAGGTAATCATTTCGCCAGTACATGGGCTCATGAACAATGCAATCTCATCCAGTGATGATTGAATAATTGAGCTATGTGAATCACTTTCAAAGCAGCCAACGAGGTGCCGGATGTTTTTAGACTTTGATTAAAATGTAATAACAAACCATCAACCCAGTCTATAAAAAACCCCGGAAAAACTGTCACCCCTGAAGAAACATCACATTTCTCTACATGAACAAATAACGCCAATTTAAAATCTGTTCACATTGTCTGTGCATTATTATCAACGTTAATTTGTTCATGTTCATGTGATCAGTGGCATAGCCATGCTGTTACCGTCATTTGTATGAACATGTGATGTGTGTGAACAGGACCTCACTCATGTGTGTGAACAGGACCTCACTAAAGGATCACATGCAATATGAGACCAGCATTCTCTTTAATTAGAAGCTGGAGACCAGGTGCACTATCACCATGTGAGATATTGTATGCTATTGTATGTGCTATCACCATAATGTGTTCACTAATGTATGCACTATCACCACGTCAGATATTGTATGCACTATCACCATAATGTATGCACTATCACCATATGAGATAATGTATGCTAATGTATGCACTATCACCATAATGTATCTATCACCACGTCAGATAATGTATGCACTATCACCATAATGTATCTATCACCACGTCAGATAATGTATGCACTATCACCATAATGTATGCTAATATATGCACTATCACCATAATGAGATAATGTATGTTAATGTATGCACTATCACCATGTGAGATAATGTATGCACTATCACCATGTGATATATTGTATGTGACATCACCATGTGATACTGACAACCTTCAGTTCGTCTAATCTCCATCTTGATCTGTGCACACACACACACACACACACACATATATGCTGACGAGGGCCGACTCCTGTCCTCAGTGGTGCCGTGCATAGGCAGGTTTCAAGAGCAGCCCTTCAGTCTGTGGCTGTGGCTGTGGCTGTGTCCGGCTCCACTGCACACACGGGCACACACTTGTCTCTGAAGCTTTTGCGAGCGCCACATCCAATAGCAATAACCTGTAATTACAGGCGTACAGCGGCCCACTAGGTCTGCGGGAGGGATCACAACAGCGGCCCAGTAGGTCTGCGGGAGGGATCACAACAGCTGCCCGCGCTCAGCGGTCCGTTTCAAGTGAGTGAGTCCTGGGGATGGACTGCGGTGCTGCGGCGGTGCGGCGGTGGTCCTGGCAGATGTTCATTAGCCGGGCATGCTTTCATCTCTTGTCCCGATGACAATGGCCTGGCACACAACCCCGGTCCTCTTAATGATGCCACCCCAGCCATTGCCCCCCCCCCCCCCCCCCACCCCCCTCTAGAACTTGCTGTCTGTGGGTTGAACTCAACCACTCAAAGTCCCTCAGTTCTAGAGGTGAGCTGGAGGAGACTGTGACAGGGGATGTGCCTCAGTTCTAGAGGTGAGGGGAGGTGGAGGAGACTGTGACAGGGGATGTGCCTCTGTTTCAGAGGTGAGCTGTGTTAGTGCTTATGTACAGAGGGACGTTTGAGCGGAGGCATACAAGTGTGTGTGTGTGTGTGTGTGTGTGTGTGTGTGTGTGTGTGTGTTAGTGCTTATGGACTGTCATATTATATTTTACTCAGTGTTTTCTTCATTATTTTGTACTCCTTTTTTAACACAAAATAAAATCTTGTTTTATCACCCACTACAGTTTGTATACAGTATATATATATACACAACATTTTACAGATAAATGGATTCTCTCTATGTTATAGCAGTGTGAACATATATATATGAATCCATTTATCTGTAAAATGTATATATATATATATATACTCTGACAGACTAAAATATGAAGCATTTAAATGTAATCAGACATATGGTAATTATAAATTGAAATACAATCTAAAGCTTATACATCAACATCACAAGCTGTAGTGGGTGATAAAACAAGATTTTATGTTGTGTTAAAACATAGAGAGAATCCATTTATCTGTAAAATATTGTAAGAACCTGAAGTCTTTTGCATGTTCACATATAAAACAAAAACATGTGTTTATAAAGACATCTCTTCAAGAACCTCTGAAAGAAGCAATTTTCAAAAACAAAAGAAACAAGAAACTCCTAGAAGGGTGGGGGGGAAAAAAGAAAGAACGCTGTGTGTCTTTCAGTTCTCGATTGGAACTACTTGCAATTCCAAGAGTGGCAAATGGAATTTTGGCTGTTATTTTATTTTGATGGAACCCTCCAAATCCCACCGTTCCACAGCTCTACACTCTATACTGTGTGTGTGGGACACAAAGACAGACTCGCTCGCTTGCCTAAGAGCCTCAGTCACTGGCCCATGAAGCAGGATTTTGGTGGCTGTTCTTACTGTAAAGCCACATTCTCAGTTAGGTTCAAACTAAGGTTGATCTCAGGATCACGTGTCGTAAACTGTTCCTGTCAAGTAGCGGCTGAGCGAAACATTTCCTTTTCCCCAGTCAACATCACACACCTGTCCGTTCCCAACCACTCGACTGTCATGAGCACAGGTACAGGGAGAGATGGCGGCCTGACTCTAAATCTGGGTTGCTGAATAATAGTCCCTAACAAGTATTCTCAGAGCAGGTGTCATGACTGAGCGTGTCACGTGTGTGTGTGAAGACACAGCTTAGACTGTGACCTATGCCAATGATTCTGACCCCATTCTATTTCCTTTGTGTGTATTCTGGGTTGAAGTTGTGTATATGAATGATTAGCTAATATGAACATGAAGCTGTGTAAGCCTTTCTTGGTTAGTGAGTTGGTTTTCTCACTTTCTTGTTTACAGTAATTCGATTTTCAATTCAGACCTGTCCTATCTGTTCTACAGCACGCAGAGATTGCAGCGCCCTTCCTCTCTGTCTTTCATCTGCGTGTGTGCACTACCTAATGCGACGACTCTTCATCTGCGTGTGTGCACTACCTAATGCGGCGACTCGTCTCAGTGAATTGAAACAGCTCCATCTGAATGTGTGACAACAACCCTCACTTCTCTGTTCCCCCCTATTTTCACTTGCACATTCATTTGCAGTTCAGCGGTCTGTTTAAAACAAAATGTCAGTTTTCTACAGCACCTGTGATAATTATAATCTTGTTCTGAAGTAATGATGACACAACCTGAGTCACCACAAACACTGTACAAATAATGTTACAACAATCATAGCAGCCGTATCACATTCATGGTGATATACATGTTTTTCTCCATCGCTATTTCAAGAGAAACAGTCATTGTTTTAGTGTAATAACTGGAAATAATGAATCATCTATCTTACAGTAGATCTCTAAGAATATATTTAAAAGTAAAATGTGTTTACCCCTTAATAAGAAATGATAGGTTATGATATGGGGGCTAAAAAGTGTTTCAAAAAGTTTTTCTTTTCTTTTTTTCTTTTTAGTAGTTTTTTTTCCTGGAAGAACATGATATAGAATGTCACAACAAAAGACATATGGTGAAGTCTCATCTAGTAACCGCTAACCCGCTTCATAATTCGTATGATTTTCTCATATTTTAGCATTCATTTATTCCATTTTAGAGTTTGCTGATGAATTCATAATCAATTCTAGCCCCCCCCCCCACACACACACACCCTCTTATCCGGCTCTCTGAGCAGAATCTGTCTCAAACAGAGGACCCATCTGTGTCCAGTCTGATTACGAATGAGAAGGAGCTTCGGACAGAAAGGAGGAGATCAAAGAGAATATGAAGGGAACTTTGACCAATGAGTATACCTGTAAAGAAACATACAAACACACACACACACATACACATACACGCACACACACACACACACACACACACACACACACACACACACACACACACACACACACACACACACACACACACACACACACATAAAGGCCCACACACATCACACACACACACACACACACACACAAACACAAACACACACACACACAGACACACACATACAGACACACAGGCATACAAATAACCCATAAAAATGTGAAATAACAAGCTAGGGTCAACAGCTTGTTGTTTTCAACAATATTACTGTTTCCAACTCTACGCCACACTACATCATTCTCCAGTTCCAAATGCCCAACCCAACCCGACCCAAGTCAGTACATGTTCAGCTCTGAGTGAACAGCTGAATAGAGAAGCGCTTCTTTTGTCTCCGTCTCCCAATACCAACTGTCTGGCTGAGACTAACCGAGTGGCAAGGATTGCAGATCTGAAGTCCTGCCATGCCAACGTTTGCCAGAGAGAGTCACAGTATGGAGTTCCCAGGGCTGTTGTCTCGACTCTGATGCTGTAGGAAAGACCCCATGGATACCGATTTGCATTCTGCTTTGTATCACGCTGAGCATGGCCCTGTTTCTGGTTACCACACACACAAACACACATACAAACAAACATGAACACACACACACACACACACATTTAGAAAAGTTAAATGTTAATCAGTGCTTCCCCACAGACATCCATATAAAATAGGGACCAATAGATTAGTACTGTGTGATGTTGTAAATGTTGCCACAACAAGTCAAAGGACCCACTGGTCACAAGGCAAGCAACCACAGATCTCTTTAACCTTGAGGTTACCATGGTTACCATGCTCATTTCAACATTGAGGGTCACCATGCTCATTTTAACCTTGAAGTCTCCATGCTCATTTTAACCTTGTGAGGGTACCATGCTCATTTTAACCTTAAGGGTCACCATGGTTACCATACTCATTTTAACCTTGAGGGTCACCATGCTCATTTTGCTGACTGAGGTTCTGAGGTTCTAAGGTTCGAGCAACAAGGTGGACTAGTTATGGTTATTCCATAGAGCCAGACTCCAGGCTGGGCACGGGAATGGGTATGGTGACCCTCAAGGTTAAAATGGGTTTAAGAGGCTGAGGGTAATGGTGCTGGGTACGGGAATGGGTATGGGGTTTAAGAGGCGGAGTTTAACGGGGCTGAGCACGGGAATGGGTATGGGGTTTAAGAGGCGGAGGATAACGGGGCTGAGCACGGGAATGGGTATGGGGTTTAAGAGGCGGAGGAGTTTAACGGGGCTGAGCACGGGAATGGGTATGGGGTTTAAGAGGCGGAGGGTAAGAGGCGGAGGGTAATGGGGCTGGGCACGGGGTTTAAGAGGCGGAATGGGAATGGGTACGGGAATGGGCATGAGTAATGCAGAGAGTAATGCAGAGAGTAATGCAGAGAGTAATGCAGAGAGTAATGCAGAGAGTAATGCAGAGAGTAATGCAGAGAGTAATGCAGAGAGTAATGCAGAGAGTAATGCAGAGAGTAATGCAGGCCAGCTAGTGCTTTGCAGTGCATCTCTATACCTGACGCCTCCAAGGTATGGACTGGGGATTGATTAAAGATCGGCACAAAGCCCTACTACAAACAAGCTTCATCTCTGTGCAGACTGGAGGCTGTAGCCTGTGGGGATAGGGATGCAGTGATTATGGACAGACTGATTCACCACGACAACAATGACTCTGTGCTGTAAGGGTTAAAGTCCTCATACCATTCAACAATGACTGGATACCTAGTAACTCATATGCTGTGTTTGCAAGATGGTCAGAATTGATCAAAAATAGTTCCGGTCAGAATTCTCGGCGTGACATAAATGTTAATAATGCTTTTTGTAGACATTTGGTTCTGATCTATTTTGTTCTATAAATATTTTGTCTTTTGTCTTTTTTTATCAGAATCAGAGAATCAGAATCAGAATGGGATTTATTGCCAAGTAGGTTTACACCTACTTGGAATTTTTTCTGGTGTGAAGGTGCATACAGTAAACATAAAACATAAAAACATAGAAACACAATAAGTGTCAAGTTATCAGGGGATTTTTTAACTTCTGCCCAAACTTGAAAAAGGCCTTGGCCATCAACAGGGTTAAAATGGTAACGACTCTGACGGTTTCTTCATTCTTCTTTGTTTTATTTGAGTTCAAATACTTCTTTTTAATGCAACACGTCTTATCAGTAGCATCCCTGGTAGTGGCCAGCAAGTTAAGTCCCCCATTAGCAGTCACCATATGCTTTACAAACACTCACACTAGCTGTGCTTAAGTGACTCTGCACTTCCTGTATTTCCTGTCATGAGGACCACTTCCTGCTTCACAATTAAAGTTGTATTTTCAAAACAAAAGTCCCTTCCCGGTTACAATCTGACAGCACACCTCCCACTTGAGCTCCTGGTGCCAGAACCCAAGGAGGTCACGTCACTCTTCTCTGGAGCGTGCCACTTGCTCCTTACAAAGAGATTCGGGCCTGCCAATTGACACCACTTCTTCCAGAACTTATTCACCTCCGACTGGATCACTCTCAGCCTTTTGTAGGGGTAACCCTCAAACTGGAAGTCTCCTGGGTCTCCTCTCAAGCTCGCCCCAGCAGGAGAGAGTTTGGAGTGAAATCCTTCTGCGGACATGTCACTGACAATGTCAGCATGAATGGCTCTGGATGCCATGCAACTGAACACGATACCCCACACCTTCAGCCTCACTCTCTTCTTCACCTCATCTTTCACTTCATAGGACCCCTCTTCTTTTGAGGGTGATGCCTCCCACTTTGATTTCTTTGGGGTCTGGTTTTTAAGGCCTAGCCAGCTATCAGCAGCCCGTCTTACCCAAGCAACGACATTCACCAGCCTGGACAAGCAGCTAAATCTATTGACCTCCAAAAGATTTTTGAAGGCTGAGTTTGAAAGTGCTACTCTCAGCACAACTTCACCCTGTCTCATTTCTGGATCAGTTTCCGATGCATCAGGGCAGACAATCAGGTGGGTTGGGTCAGTATCATTTTTTTCAACAGAGTCTTCAGCTTTGGTCCTGCTGTGGTCCTGGGTGGTGACCCCTCGGCATCTCTTCACTTGACCTCTTGTCATTACTGCTGAGAAGGCCTTCCTCTGCAGCTTACTGATGCTGTCCCTGGCGTCAGTTACCACTTCCTCAGCTGACTGACTTGGCAGGACAAATGTTTTGTGCGTCTCAGAGGGCGTCCCCGTTGTGGTGTCTGCTACTCCCCTTTCCTGCCTCCCACTTTGCGTAGACTGGACCCATGGCTTCAGAGAAAATCCACCTGCTTGCAGAATTTCCTCAATCTCCTTGGTCACTTCGCTCAGTCTGTTTGCATTATTGTAGGATGTTAGGACATCATCCATGTAGCTGTCTTCCTCCAGTACCCTTCGCGCCTCCTTGCACTCAAGGACGTCACGGTGAGTTGCAGCTGTATGCCTAGCCTCACCGATGGTGTCTTGCATGTGAACTGTCTTGGTCATGAAGGGGACCTCAGCAGGGATCTCCTCATATTTGATGGCAGCTGTTCTCATAGAACGAGCAAAGTGTGTCTTTGACTCATGTGCCGTCATGTTTACTTGCTCAAACAGATCAGGGTGCGCTCCGCCCACTGTCTTTCCAAGAGGGCTCTCCCACAAGACGAGATCTCCAACAACTTTCACCCTTTGTGGGGCAAGTCTCCCTTCTCTGTGACTTATGAGCAACTCAATCTGCTCAGGTCTCCTCAGCTCCTCAGGTTCAACTTCTGGGAAGAATCTCGTCAGCTCTTCAGGCTTGACAGCTCGGTGAACTTTGGCGATCTCCTTCAGCCCATAACAGATTAGTTCATGGGCCCTCTCAGTTCCCTTGGAGGTTTTGATTCGAACTCTGAGGAGGTATCTTCTTGTGGCTACTTTGGTAGCCATTCCACCCACTCCATGCACAATTAGTGTGATCTTCTCACTCCTAAGATTCAATCTTTTGGCTGCTTTATGAGTAATGTAGTTGGTGTCTGAAGCCAGATCCACCAGGGCTCCGATTTTTTGACCTGCATTAGCGGTCACTTCCATTAACATCATAATGACGGGAAGTTCTCTCAATCCACTTTCTTTGAGGAGGCTCACCTGGTTCTTAGCTGGACAGCTGACGTTCGACGAATTATTGGTGAAGGCCTTCCTGCACCTCTCAGCTAACTCGGGGGTAAGTTCACCCAAGAATCTCTTCTGTTCCTCAGTTAAGTTCTTTTTGTCTCTGTCATCTGTTTCTCAAGTTCACGCCTCTTGCTGTTCCCTCTTGGACAGAGAAAGAAGTGGTGATCTGAGGAGCCTCTCTTTTTGCAGTCTACATTCCTGCACAGGTAAGTGTCTCTACAGCCGTCATCATACTCATGACACCCTAAGCACTCCCTGCATGCACCAATCCTTTCCACAGCAGCTTCCTTTTCTGATAACTTCAGAGCCCTGAACTTTTTGCAGAAGAAAATCCTGTCCTTATGTTTCTCATCCCCACAGATAATGCATCCATCCTCAGCATCTTCACCCTTTGTGGCTTGAGTTGACGCATATTTCTTGTTAAATGTCCTTTCTGCTTTGTCTGAACTCTCTGGCTTGTCTGTGATTTGTAGGTGCTCTAGCCTCTCGAAGATCTCCTCTTGCTTCTTCAGAAAAGCTAATAGCATGTCAAAGTGCTTATCTTCAGTGACATCATTGCTGGGATCCACCATGAACATCAGCCAGTCCTTCTTCAAACCCTCAGGAAGCTTGCTCTCTAAAGACCTCACCACCAGTGGGTTTTTGATGGCGCCGGTACTTCCTAGGTCTGTGAGGTCAGCGAGAGCTTTTCCAATGGTCTGAATAAGGTCTACTACTTTTCTCGGCTGATTTCCTCTGACTGGCTGAATCTTCTCGAGCTCATCAACAATTTCTAGAGCAATGGCACATTTGTTACCATACCTATTTGCCAGCACTCTGAAGACATCATCAGCTGTGCTGTAAGTCGACAAGCGGAGATCTTTCACAATCTTTTCTTCCACACTATCAAGAAGCTGAATCTTTTTTTACCTCTGGCGAACCGGTTGGCTCTCCCTGCTTCTGAAGGCTTTCCCAGTCTGTCCTCCAGCGGTGGAAGTCTCTTTTGCAGCCGCTAAACGTGGGCAGTTTGGTTGGTTTAATTCTAACTACTGGTATTGTCGGTCCAGTGTGTTCTTGTTTCACGCCAGTGCCTTGCTTCTCCACAGATATTCTCCGGGCTCTGGCAAATTCACCTTTTCTCATGTCTAGCTCATTGTAAGCTACTCTCAGCTCCCTGCTTCGCTTTCGAAAGTCTCTTTCCTCTGCTGCAGGAATCCATGACTCCCAGGCTGCGAATGCGTCAGATGTTTCTTTAATCAACTTTCCCACTACATTATGTTGGATTTCAAATCCTTCACAGTTACTGCTTTCCACAGGTAGTCCATATGTATGCCTACAGGCTTTTTCTGCTTCTTCAAAAGCAGCCTCTAGCATCTCTGATCCATATCTGCTCCAGAGGTTGGTTTGAACAATCTGCTTTACGTCATTGAACTTTTGCTCACATTCACTGCCGTATTTACTTAGGTCTGCATTTTGCTCCAGACTTAGCACATCATCTTTACCATCTTCTTTGGCTGCTAGCTCTGCTTCTAACCCAGTCCTGTAGTCATCGTTGGCCTCAATAACTTTCCTTGAATCGGCAGAGAGCTTTGCAAATTCTTGTCTGAGTTCTAACTCAGTTAAATAGCCTGCTTTCCGACTGAGATAGTTAGCTTGCTTGGTTAAGGAGGTCTTTGCAACCATCATGTATTTCTTAAGCTGATCCAGTGTTTTGCCGAGAGCTTCGGCTGCCATCTTGAATGTGATTTCTCTTTAACTCCCAACTTATTTATTTAGGTTAACTGATTGGGTTCCCAATGCCTCTTGAATAGCCTTGCTGTCTAGCAACTCTCCTCTGCATCCACACTCTGGACTCACTGAAGCCGTTAATCTTCTAGTCTTGATGCAGCTCTTTGGTTATCAATCAGCGTTGGTTTTCAACTGTCAAGTTATCAGGGGATTTTTTAACTTCTGCCCAAACTTGAAAAAGGCCTTGGCCATCAACAGGGTTAAAATGGTAACGACTCTGACGGTTTCTTCATTCTTCTTTGTTTTATTTGAGTTCAAATACTTCTTTTTAATGCAACACGTCTTATCAGTAGCATCCCTGGTAGTGGCCAGCAAGTTAAGTCCCCCATTAGCAGTCACCATATGCTTTACAAACACTCACACTAGCTGTGCTTAAGTGACTCTGCACTTCCTGTATTTCCTGTCATGAGGACCACTTCCTGCTTCACAATTAAAGTTGTATTTTCAAAACAAAAGTCCCTTCCCGGTTACAATCTGACAGCACAATAAGTACTACACATACATAAAATCACAAATAAGTACTACACATAAGAAAAGTACTACACATAAGAACCAAAAAACACAATATATACGATACAAATATATAAACAATGAATATAAAAAAAAAGTGGAAAGTAGAGTGCAAAAAGCAAAACAGGAGTGCAATGTGGATGAGCAATGTGCAATGTAATGTGTGTTAATGTAACACAGACTTAGGGTGTGGGGGTGGGATAAGAGTCCAGGTCAGGTGGGGGTCCCGGGCCTTGTTAATAAGGCCAACTGCAGCCGGGAAGAAGCTGGTTTTGTGGCGTGAGGTTTTGGTCCTGATGGACCGCATCTTCCTGCCGGAGGGAAGAACCTCAAAGAGTTTGTGACCCGGGTGGGAGGGATCGGCCACAATCTTACCTGCCCGCCTCAGGGTCCTAGAGGCGAACAGGTCCTGAAGAGATGGAAGATTGCAGCCAATCACCTTCTCGGCAGAACGGATGATACGCTGCAGTCTGCCTTTGTCATTGGCAGTGGCAGCAGCGTACCAGACGGTGATGGAGGAGGTGAGGATGGACTCGATGATGCAGGTGTAGAAGTGCACCATCATTGCCTTTGGCAGGTTGAACTTCTTCAGCTGCCGCAGGAAGTACATCCTCTGTTGAGCTCTTTTGGTGAGGGAGCTGATGTTCAGCTCCCACTTGAGGTCCTGGGAGATGATGGTGCCCAGAAAGCGGAAGGACTCTGCAGTGTCGACTGGGGAGTCTCTCAGGGTGATGGGGGTGGGTGGGGCTGGGTTCTTTCTAAAGTCTACAACCATCTCCACTGTTTTCAGAGCATTTAGCTCCAGGTTGTTCTGGCCACACCAGGTCACCAGATGGTCAATCTCCCACCTGTAAGCGGACTCATTCCCACCAGAGATAAGCCCAATGAGGGTGGTGTCATCCGCGAACTTGAGGAGTTTGACGGACTGGTGACTGGAGGTGCAGCTGTTTGTATACAGGGAGAAGAGTAGAGGGGAAAGAACGCAGCCTTGAGGGGAGCCGGTGCTTATAGTCCTGGAATCAGAGACATGCTTCCTCAGCCTCACGTGTTGCCTCCTGTCAGACAGATAATTATATATATAATTTCTAGTCTTTAAGTCTAATTTTTAATGATTGGCCACTTGGTTGTATTCAATATTTGGCAAATTCACAAAATAGTTTCACATACAATCAACTAATGTAAGGATCTCAGGATTGGTATTTTGTTTATTTAATAATGTATTTAAGAATTACCGACACACATTTAAAATATGCATGATACGTACATAATTTATCTGTCATTTTACAACAGAATAACACTTGTTGTCTGACAACTTTAAAGTCTATTTTCTCTCATAAAACTCGAAGTATTGCAGTCTTGGACATTCATAAAATGTGTTTTACCAAATGTTTGAGCTGACCATTAAAGGGGTTCCGTAAAGGCTGGTCATTTTGACTGGAGACACAACAAATATAAAGTTATATGTTAAATTAAATCATGAACACACACACACACACACACACCACCATGAACACACACACACACACACACCATGAACACACACACACACACACACCACCATGAACACACACACACACACACCACCATGAACACACACACACACACACACCACCATGAACACACACCACACCATGAACACACACACACACACACACACCGCCATGAACACACACACACACCATGAACACACACACACCGCCATGAACACATGAACACACACACACACACACACCACCATGAACACACACACACACCGCCATGAACACACACACACACCATGAACACACACACACACCACCATGAACACACACACACACACCATGAACACACACACACACCGCCATGAACACACCCCACACCATGAACACACACACACACACACCATGAACACACACACACACCATGAACACACACACACACCACCATGAACACACCCCACACCACCATGAACACACACACACACCATGAACACACACACACACCATGAACACACACCACACCATGAACACACACCCCACACCATGAACTCACACACAGACCATGAACACACACCACCATGAACACACACCACACCATGAACACACACACCACACCATGAACACACACACACACACCGCCATGAACACACCCCACACCATGAACACACACACACACCGCCATGAACACACCCCACACCATGAACACACACACACACCATGAACACACACACACACCACCATGAACACACCCCACACCACCATGAACACACACACACACACCGCCATGAACACACACCCCACACCATGAACACACCCCACTCGGCATGTTAAGGAGCATTATTAGACATTGGCATGTCATCCACGTGTGGCTGCCTGTCAGCAAGCCAGTATTCTCTCATTCCCATCCATTAATTACCTGCTTCTTAACAATAGTGTCAGACTCCATGAACACACACCAGACTCCTGCCAGATGACAAATATTTACTAACAAACAAGTTTGACAAGAATGCAATGACATGTAAAAAAAAAAAAACAGAAAGACATGGTTTTGGGGCGTTAACCTTCCCTATGATACATGGCTACACTGTGAGAAAACAAGGTGTCTTATCCAGCAGCAGGCTTAATATGTAAGGTGTAATGGCCGCCGAGGTGTCCTGTTATTCAGAATGAATGGCCGAGGCTGAGGACCCCATAACACAAAACGGAGTGCAGTTTCCTTCTGCCATGTTCCGTATAAATGGGACACTTTGAAGGCCGTTATTCCGCTCATAACCCGGTTGCCACGCATGTATTTAGGCATACATGTATAGCCCACGAAGGCAGCCGTTGGTTCTGTTTGAAAAGAAGCCAACCTGGGTGGTCCGCTTGGTTACAGTTGGTCCCACTGTTGTTAGGTAAGCCCAAATCCTTTAGCTAGCCTGCTATTTTTGTGATTCTATTCTTGCTAGCTTGCCAGCTTGCTAGTTCTCTAGGCAGCAGGTTATTTTACCACAGAATTCATCGTGATTACACCACTAGGCAAAATAATTGCATTCACATTCGCTAGCTTGCCTACACACTCTTTCTTTGCCCGCTCTACCAATGCTCTATCAATGGCCCGCTTTTCAATCATTTATTTACTATGGTTTTTATGGTTACCGTTCAAAGTCTCCAGAACATTGATACAGAACAGTCTCCAGAGCATTGATATAGAACACTGATATAGAGCATTGATATAGAACACTGATATAGAACATTGATATAGAACACTGATATAGAGCATCGATATAGAACAGTCTCCAGAGCATTGATATAGAACACTGATATAGAACATTGATATAGAACACTGATATAGAGCATCGATATAGAACAGTCTCCAGAGCATTGATATAAAACGGAGCATTGATACAGAACGGTGATTCAACTTGTTCACCGGATCTACTACAAAGGTGTCCCATTAATTAATGGACACCTGCCAGCCAATGAGAAAAGAGTATTTTTCATCTCCAGAGTATAATCCACATTATTGTTATCATCGTTAGTAGTAGTAAGTTATAGTAACAGCAGCAGGAGTAGTTGTTGTTGCTGTTGTTGTTGCTGTTGTAGTAATAAAGGCTTCTGGAGTAGGTGGAAGGCCATTCACAATATAAAAAGATATCATTGTGAGGACAGTACTCTGTAAGATGTTTGTGTTTGATCTTTTATAGCTGATATCCTGGTAGGGCCATAGGAGAAAAGACTGCAGCAAAAAACACACCCTGGTCTTTTGTGGTTTAAAAACAAAAAAAAGATGTATCCTAAACATCTATACATTTTGGAGGCATTATAAAATATTAACTATGGTTCTTAAAATGTACTGGCAGCATCTTGAGTGGCTCTGGAGGATGCTGTAAACCAACCACTCACCACTCATGATCAGCGTGTGTGTGTGTGTGTGTGTGTGTGTGTGTGTGTGTGTGTGTGTGTGTTTGTGTATACAACAACTGGCACCCCACATGTTCAGCGTGTGTGTGTGTGTGTGTGTGTGTGTGTGTGTGTTTGTGTATACAACCCCTGGCACCCCACATGATCAGCGTGTGTGTGTGTGTGTGTGTGTGTGTGTGTGTGTGTGTGTGTGTGTGTGTGTTTTGTGTACACAACCACTGGCACCCCACATGTTGCAACAGACAAATAAACAAAGGCTGTGGAAGGT